>NW_024082250.1:20134-133997 GCF_003009895.1 Hyaena hyaena | reverse complement strand
TGAGAGACTCTTGAATGCTGAGAACAAACTGAGGGCTGATGGGGGTGGGGAAGAGGGGAAGGGGCGTGATGGGCATGGAGGAGGGCACTTGTTGGGATGAGCACTGGGTGTTATACGGAAACCAACTTGACAATAAACTATGAGAGAAAGAAAAAAATGGAGTAGAAATCAGTGATGTTGAAAACAGGAAATAAACAAGGAAAATCAATGAAACTAAAAGCTGGCTGTTTGACAAAATCAATAAAATTGATAAATCTGTAACTATGCTATAAAAAGTTAGGGATCTACAAAACTCCGTGTGTGGCTCAAGGAAGCCGCAGGAGGGTCAGAGCACTGGGGTGGGGCTTCGGAGCTGTGGACAGACCCACTTGTGTCATAAGCTACAGGCTGAGGATCTATGAGGGCTTTGGGACACCTGAGCAGGAGGTCAGCCTCTGGTCCCTCACCTTTCAGATCTTCATGGAGCACCTACTGAGTGCAGTGCAGTGCAGTGAAGAGAACAGACACTATGCCTCCTGTTCTCATATGCTTTATGTTCCAGTGGGGGGGGCCCAGGGAGACCAATAGAGAAGTATGTGGGCCTTACTAAAGAAGGGCAGAGGTGTTCAGATGGTTTAGCAGGGGCTTCCTCTGCTGGAGCCCCTTTGTCAGCCCCTGCCCAGTGACCAGTGTTCTGGCTGCCAGGACAACCAGAGTGGATGGGGTGAGGAGCGGGCCTTTGGGTTGGGAGGGGACAGCACAGGAGCCCAGTCCCTGCAGGGGTGTTGTGGGAAAGTGGTATGGGAGGCGATGTCAGGCCTTTGACTCTGCTGCACATTCACCTACCCCCAGCTCTATCTCCTCCATCCTGGGCACCTGGCTGCACAAGTACACGGCTGCACCAGTACTGTCAGCCTCTGCACTTTCTTGGCCTAATGCAGTTGGTGACGTATGCACAGCTCAACCTTCCCAGATTAGATATGGAGCACCATGCCCACCTTTTCCTGGCCCAGCTGGAGTGTCCAGAGACTATTGGGGCAGAGAGGGAGTGGAGAATTGGGGGCTTGGTGCGTGTGTGCACTTGAGGAGTGGAATGAGGTTGAGTCACACTAGGAAAAGTTTCCAGAGGCTGGTGTTGGGCCAGGAACCAAAAAATAGCCTCTGGCCACTCACCTGGTAGGCTGCTGTCTGAGGAGAATTCCTGGGGGTAGGGTCTGTGCTGTGATATCTTCTGTCTTTGGAAAGGCAAATGGAAAGCTATTCATGTCAGCGAGTCCTCCACTTCCACTTCTAGTGCCAGTTCTAGGGCTGAATCTATGACCAGCTCCAGACCTGGAGCAGCTCCAGTACCCTCAGCTCTGCCATCAGCTCCCGTTGGAATTAGCAACAGTTTTAAGCTAGAGCCAACCTCAGAGCTAGAGCTGGCTCCAGCATTATCTATAGCACTGGCCATAGAGCTAGAGCCAGCTCCAGAGCCAGGTCTTGCTGAAGTGAAGCAAGTTTCTTGCTGAGTGAAATAAGTCAGGCAGAGAAGGACAGATACCATATGTTTGCACGTATAGTAGGATTAGGAGGAACTTAACGGAGGACCATAGGGGAGAAGGGGGAAAAGAGTTGGGGAGAGGGAGGGAGGCAAACCATGAGAGACTCTTGAATGCTGAGAACAAACTGAGGACTGATGGGGGTGGGGGGGAGGGAAAAGGGGGTGATGGGCATGGAGGAGGGCACTTGTGGGGATGAGCAATGGGTGTTATATGGAAACCAACTTGACAATAAAGTATTTAAGAAAAAAAAAGAAACTTGCACCAAGGGAATGCTGATTCCATAGCTTATGGACAAGAGACCAAGGTTTATAGAAATTGCATTCTATTCTACAGGGTCCAGTTGTGGTGATAGTATATAAAGTCCCTTGATCTCCTGATGAGAGAGTGAAAGTATTAGAGTATTTCTGGCGTTCTTGGAATAACATGGAATTCGGAAACAAGAGGCGTAGGTTAATACACTCGAGCACCAGTTTGGTTTGTTATGGACTGTGAACCCCAGTGCAAACTGAGAAGGCAAAAAGCTTTGTGAATCACCAAGTTCCTAGTAGCTGCTTTGTGCTTATTATCATCATTCCTCAAAGATGAACTCTCCTATTGCCTGCTAGCAACAGTTCTTCCCTTAAGGGAACCAAAGGCAATGAAACAATTATATCCTGTTTTTCTCTAATTTGAAGCTGGGAGTGGGGAGTCCCCCTCCACACACATACCCCCTGGGTCCTCTCCATGATTTGTAAAGCTGTAACCCATGCCTATTGCTCAGGGATTGTGAACAAGTGTATAACACTATATATATTTAATTTGGTTTTGAACTGATAATTCCTTTCTCCATTGCAATTCATCTTTGAGACCCTCAGAGACTCTACCTGCTTCATTGCATTCTGTGTCTTCTAAAGAGAAAAGGAAGAACCTTCCCACACCTCTAACTAAGGGTATATGTACTCATCATCTAAGAGGCAATTTCAGAGAAGGAGTAGAAATTATATTCAGTAGCACGATTACGTGTGTGTGTGTGTGTGTGTGTGTGTGTGTGTGTGTGTGCATGCATCTGGCATGTGCTACTCATCCTCAGCATGACTTTACCTGCTTCACACCAAAGTATAACAGACAGATCCATGTAGAATAATTTATCCCTGATGATCCTCTATCTAATTTTTGAGGGGATAGTGAAATACATGTCTCCTCTTGCTCATATTTCATTAAGTCTTATTGTTTTTTCCTCCCAATTTTATCCCACATCTGTTATTATCTTCATCTCTTCTGCCACGACTGAGGTGTAGGCAGGTGTTATTTTATACTTGAACTATGCCAATAGCCTCCTGTCAGATGCTTGCTGCTACTCTAGCCTTGCTATAGTCTGTTCTGTATGCAGTAGCCAGTATCGTATTTAAAATTTTTTCCTTCTCCCCTTTACTTAAACCTTTCCATGGGTGTTCTGTTTCTCTGAGGATAGAATAAAAACTTTCCATTATACACAAAAGGACTTTTACAATCTGGCTCCTAGGTAATTCTCCAACCCCATAAGTTTTCCATGCTGGCCATGCTCCTGAATTTTGTCTGTTCCTCAAATATCAAGTCCAAACACTTAACTAGGGTGCTCATTTTTGTAATCTTCACATGATAGACTCTTATAATTCAGGGATCCTTTTAAAGAACCCATAAAAACAGGCTTCCTCACCACTACCTAAGTTTCTTGTACTTTGATAGTATCTATAAAAATTGTGAATATATATATCCTCCAATTCCATTCTATGAATTTCTGCTACAGATATGTATGCTAATGTGCAAAATGGCATATGAATGATATTATTAATTAAACATTGCTGGAAATAGAAAAATATTAGAAACAACCTAAATGTCCACCAGACAGCTAGTGAACAGTTTTATTGTGATAAACTGACTATTATTAACATGGTAATGACTAGCAAACACTGAATGTGTGATTCATCTCAGGTAACAATATTAAATTAACAGGATTTTTAGTGGAGTGGACTGAAGAACATAGAAATTAAAGAGATAATTTCAGTCACATTGGGAGAATTGGTACATAATGTAAACTTTAGGTAAGCTCCAAGATGAATGTAGGTCCTATAGTGAGACACACTCTCAGAGAAAAAGACCTTTAGACTGAATAAGTCTTTATATAGTGTGTGAAACCTATTATTTTAGTAGACAGACTATCATGTTCTCTTTCCCTATAATTTTGTGAATGTTCACATGGGCAGGTCTAAGACTAACTAATCTAAAGAATAAAGAGATAAATGATAGTATTAGCAAAATATAAGTATTAGGATATGACAAGAAAAACTTGGCTATGAATCACTGGCATAAAACCTAGGTTTAGGAACTGTGAAAAAGGAGGGGTTATTTGGTAAATTATGTTGGAGAAACACAAAAATGTTATTCTTTGGCATATCCAGAATATGACTGGAAAAGCCAAAATATTTCCTGGCATTCTGAGAACTGGAATAAGAGTGATCTGGTTAGAACTCAGGGAATAAGGTGAGAATTTGGAAGAAAAATGGACTCTTCCTCCACATTCCATGAAAATTTCTTTAGCAAGAGTGATGGTAGACAGAAAATTTTGAGGAGCAGGAAGGAATTTTCTTAAAGAAATTCCTTTAAGACTGATGACTATATTACAAGGTATGTCATTAGATCTATGTTATTGACAAAGATTCTTGTCCTTAAAGCCCTTTCCTTGACCAGTTGCACATATGTTTCCACCAAGCCTCCAGATGTTGATTTCTGGGAGATCCAGGGCACCACTGAGTTGTCTTATTTTGATCCAATTCATGGAAATAAAATATTAGCCAAAGCACATGTGAGAGGCATGGGGAAGGTTAAAAAAGGCCAAAAGACCAATTGGAGAGCCTCTACTAGGATTTCCCAAAGCTTACTGACAGCCTTGCACTCCAATTTCCTAATCTCAGATTTCTATCATGAACTCCTGGAATCCTCAAGTTAGAATCTGATCTGGTTTGATCATCATTCTAATGTTTGAAGGATTCTCCAAAAAAGGCTGTGTCAGTTTCTAGGTGAACACTTAATATCCTGATGTCAAACCATCACCAGCCCATTAGTGGTGCAAACAGTATGAGTTATTGAGGTTAAAATTTATGTACTGATTAATTCAAAACCATGTTTCCATAATGTGATAGTCACAATGATTTCTCATTCTTTTACATACTATCTTCCTCCCCCACCCCCATCTCCAGCAAAAGAGAAAAGAGTATGAAGAGGGATAATCAGAGCAGTGTGTCTGAGTTCCTCCTCCTAGGGCTCTCCATGTGGAAAGAGAAGCAAGGTATATACTACACTCTTTTCCTGGGCATGTACCTGACCACGGTGCTAGGGAACCTGCTCATCATTCTGCTTATCAGGCTGGACTCTCGCCTCCACACCCCCATGTACTTCTTCCTCAGCCACTTGGCCTTCACTGACATCTCTTTCTCATCAGTCACAGCTCCAAAGATGCTCATAAACATGCAAACACAGAGTCAATCCATCTCATATGCTGGATGCATTTCTCAGCTGTATTTCTTCTTATTTTTGGGGGATCTTGACAGCTTCCTTCTCACATCAATGGCATATGACAGGTACGTGGCCATCTGTCACCCCCTCCACTATACCACTATCATGAATCCGAACCTGTGTTTCCTGCTAGTAATTGTGTCCTGGGTCCTCTCCTGTGCTAGTGCTCTTTTGCATACCCTCCTCCTGACTCGTCTCTCTTTCCATGGAGACAACACTCTCTCCCACTTCTTCTGCGACCTCTCTGCCTTACTTAAGCTCTCCAGCTCAGATACCACAGTCAATGAGCTGGTTATCCTTACTGTGGGAGTGGTGGTCATTACCCTGCCATTCATATGCATCCTGGTCTCTTATGGCTGCATTGGGGCCACTATCCTGAGGGTTCCCTCAACCAAAGGAATCTGTAAAGCTCTGTCCACATGTGGTTCTCACCTCTCTGTGGTATCTCTGTACTATGGAGCAATTATTGGACTGTACTTCTTTCCTTCATCCCATAATTCCAATGACAAGGATGTCATTGTGGCCATATTGTACACTCTGGTCACTCCCATGCTAAATCCCTTTATCTACAGTCTGAGGAATCGGGATATGAAAGGAGCGCTGGGACATCTATTCAGTAGAGGACTATTTTCATCATGTTGAGTGCTGTTTTCCCTACTAATTGGAAATAAGGCATGCAATGTGAATATCCTTTCTTCTCTGAATTGCTTTTTAGTAAATCTTGATGTGGCACTCTTTTTTTAGTTTCTTTTTCAGCTTGGACTTAGTTTTCTTCTCTGTTTAGTTTCTTTATTCATTTTAGAGTCATAGGTAAAAAAAACGTATCTGCACAACCATCTTTTCTTAAATGTTTTTTTCTTCTTTTTCATATGATATCCCCTGAACTACACTCATTTTAAATGTTTGTGCAGTCATAGCTTTCATTCTTTCTACTTTTTATTTTTAAAAATAATTTACAGTGCTCGCTTTGGCAGCACATATACTAAAATTGGAACGATACAGAGAAGATTAGCATGGCCCCTGCACAAGGATGACATGCAAATTTGTGAAGCGTTCCATAATTTTTGGATGAGCATTGGGTGTTATATGGAAACCAACTTGACAATAATCTATTTGTAAATAAATAAATAAAAGTGGAAAAAAATAATTTACAAACTTTATATAGAAAAGCTTTTCCCTTCTCAAGATAACAAAATATTCCTTCTGGTAGTTTCATGATTTTAGTTTGCATTTAATTTGGTAGTTCATTTGAAATTTATTATTATGAATGACATTCATTAGAAATTGAGTTTTATTTTTGTTCCTAATTTCTTATCACTTGTCCAAACTTTGGTTTTCAGTTATGTTTATAGGGTGATGGTAACATGATACATCACTGTTTTTTCCTTAAATTGAGTGGATCTAGTCACAAATTGAAATGAACTGGTTTTTTTAATGCCTCCCTCCCCTCAAAAAAAAAGGTCTAGAAAGGTCTGGTACAGGCCTCAGATGGTGAACTCAAACTTGATGGAAACTGTGTCTTGGGATGGCCAATTGGGAGTGAAGTGTGGTAGTGAGAATAGAGGTTTTGAAGTGGTTTTCTAAGTGACCATGTGTCTATGAGCAACCAGTCCAGTGCAAGAGAATTCAGCCTTCTAGGGTATGAAGGCTGAACCTAAGAATTCCTAGGAGGAATATCAAAAACCTAGACCTGAAGTGAACTTAGGCAGTACTTCGTCCAAACGTATCTGAATTTTTCAAAAAAGTACACCCTTGTCCCATGTACGTATAGTGTCTTATGTTTTCATCTGAAATGTTGATGTTACTTTTAGTCCCTGAGAAACTATCTTTGCTCAAGGCAGATATAACTACAAGCCAATAGCTGTGACAAATATTTCCATATTTAGTATTTCATTTAATCCTGGTAATTGGTATAAAAGAGGAAATTCATATTAAGAGAGTCTTAGTAAGTAGTCCAGTGACACTCAACTAGCAATGTTTAGCAGAAGTAATACTTACAATGCTGTATATGTCAGGTCCATCCTGAGTTCTTAGATTACTTGGATAGTTTTCAAACTTGATTAACATTCTTACCAATTTTACTGTATGTTTTATTTAAACTTTAAAAAATATTGAAATACCATACAAAAAAGCATATTTGACATATATACATATAGTTTGAATATATATGTATATAAACATGGTATGTTGTATGTGTGAATGTGTATGTGTCTATATATACATATAATCACACCCTAAAATATGAAAAGAAATATTCATTTAACAGTCTCTAGGCTTAAGTAGTAGAAAACTAACAATTTGTTGAAGTCCCTTGTCTCCTCTGCAACTGTTATCTTCCTCTTTTGTTTAAAGTACCTAATAAAAAAATAAAAAATAAAGTACCTAATAATTTTTACATAAATAACCATTAAGTATATATACATATGTATATGCATAGAACTATGTCTTAATGTTCATAGTGTTTTGTTGGAGTATTAGTGTTATGGGTGATTATTACTTTCTTCTTCATAATTTTCAGTATTGTTTTAAGTTTTGATAGCATGTATTAGTTTAATAACTGGAAAAATGTTACTCATTTTGAAAAAAATAGATACTCTTTAATTTCCAAGAAAAAGAAAGTATCCCATATTTTTAATATTTCAATATTTCCTACTTTTATTTAAAGAAGACATCCAATGGGGCGCCTGGGTGGCTTAGTCGGTAAAGCGTCCAACTTTCGCTTAGGTCATGATCTCGCGGTTCGTGGGTTCGAGCCCCACGTCAGGCTCTGTGCTGACTGCCAGCTCAGAGCCTGGAGCCTGTTTCAGAGTCTGTGATTCCCTCTCTCTCTGATCCTCCCCTGCTCATGCTGTGTCTCTCTCTCTCTCTCTCCTAGAAATAAATAAAACATTAAAAATAAATAAATAAATAAAGAAGACATCCACTGTATGCTAACTTGATTTTAAAAATAAACTAACTTTATTTAAAAAATAAAGACATCAGATGGCTCACAGACACATGAAAAGATGCTCAACATTACTAATCATCAGAGAAATACAAATCAAAACTATGATGAGGTACCACCTCACACCTGTCAGAATGGCTAACATTAACAATACAAGAAACACTAGGTGTTGGCAAGGATGTGGAGACAGGGGAACTCTCTTGCACTGTTGTTGGGAATGCAAACTGGTGCAGCCAGTCTGGAGAACAGAATGGGGTTCCTCAAAAAGTTAAAAAAAAATAGAACTATCCTATGAGCCAGGAAATGCACTACTAGGGATTTACTCAAAAGATACAAAAATACAGATTCAAAAGGGTACATGCACACTGATGTTTATAGCAGCATTACCTACAATAGTTAAGCTATGGAGAAAGCCTAAATGTCCAAAAACTGATAAATAAAGGAGATGTAGTATACATATGCAATGGAATATTACTCAGTCAACAAAAAGAATGAAATCTTAACATTTACAATGATGTGGATGGAGCTAGAGAGTATTATGTTAAGTGACGTAAGTCATTCAGAAAGACAAATGCCATATGATTTCTCTTATATGTGGAATTTAAGAAACAAAGCAGATAAACATATGGGATGGGAAAAAAGAGAGAGGGAAACAAACAGTAAGAGAGTCTTAAAGATAGAGAACCAACTGACGGTTGATGGAGGGAGGTGGGTGAAGGATGAGATAGATGAGTGATAGGTATTAAGGAGACCACTTGTTATGATGAGCACTGGGTGTTGTATATAAGTGATGTATGTATGTATGCAAGTGATGAATCACTGAATTCTTCTCCTGAAACCATTATTGCACTGTATGTTAACTAACTAGAATTTAAATAAAAATTTGAAAAGAAAAATAATAGTTTTAGCACATTATACTGTTCCTTCAACTTAGCCTGCTCTAGAACTGTGTATCAATGAAATAACAATATATTTATTCTTCTAGGTTTTGCCTTTGTTGTCTGGAATCATCCTTGTGATGTGAACTCATTCCTATTGTATTACATTCCACAGTGAGACTATCACACACTTGTCTGTTCTATTTTTTATGGCTATTTTGTTTGTTTTCAGCATTTTGCTATTTTGATCAATGATGCTACATACATTCTTGTACATCATCTAGTGCATATATGCAATAAATTCTGTAAATTATATACTCAGAAGAATTACTGAATTGTAAGCATGTGATGTTCTATGTAACTATCACTGCTAAACTCTTCTATAAAGTAGTTGTACCAAGAAACCAGTCTGGAAGGCTAAATATGGTATGATTCTTACTATATGAAACTCTAGAGAAAGCAAACTGTAGAGCCGACAAAAGATTAATCATCAATAGGGTTCAGAGCTTAATGCAGAGAAGGATAAATGCATAGAGGAAGGAGAGTTTTTAAAAGAAAAATAAAAAGAACTTCCTTGTGTCACATACTTGAAGACAATGTGCTACATTTTTATATAAAATTTTAAAACTTTGTATTCAGTCCTTGAAAGTCCTTGAATACCTGGATTACTTTTAATGTTGTGTGAAGTAGATTCATCTTAATGTTTCTTCATATTAATAATGAAGTTTTAAAAATTAATGTTTTAAAAGTTCATTCTGTCTCCACTACTCTGCAGTAGATGTTCTTGGCTGCAAATGAAAGTATCAATTAGGTAATTTCATCTGTACTCAAAAGAAAAAAAAAAGATACAGGTAAATAATGGGTAAATTTAAAGTAAAAGTCTATCAGTAAGAATTGTTCAGAAGAGAAGAACAAAAGTTCTTGCTTATACAACTGTTGCAAGAGGTGAGGAACAGAGGTCTGGGAACTTGTGCTTGAAGACTAAAAAGCCCAAAACTAAAGATTTCAGTGTGAGCATAAAATAGATGGTTTCAAAGATTAGTGGGAAGTGCTGCAAATCTCAAGAATCATTGAAAAAGTCCCCAAATGTCTTGGTCTCCTGCATAACGCAGGTGGCTCTTAGTTCAATGGGAAACTACTGTGAAGCTTATATCTACCCATATTTCAGGTTCTAATTACCTCCAGAAAATAATGGCTTCTTCTCTTGTCTTCTAAACTCCTCATGAGTTCCTCTCATTGGAAGACATTAAACAAGAACAATACAGAAAAGAAAAATCTGGAAAATGTAGCTTCTAGCCTTGCCACTGCAATGCAGGAAAAGCTCAGAAGTAGCTGATAACAA
Organism: Hyaena hyaena; assembly: GCF_003009895.1. Classification (NCBI taxonomy): domain Eukaryota; kingdom Metazoa; phylum Chordata; class Mammalia; order Carnivora; family Hyaenidae; genus Hyaena; species Hyaena hyaena. The sequence continues at coordinate 123,779 of NW_024082250.1, read as the reverse complement.
TGCTAAGTTAGCAACAGTCTAGCATATGGCATCAGGAGAAGAAAGGAGGATTGAGTAAGAGTCTGAGAGTGTCCATATGCGAGTCCCAGACCAGAAGGAGGGATGCATGGGACAGGGCCACCCTACACGAGTGCACTTTAGGTCAGCCAACCTGCAGCTGGCCACAGAAACACCAGTGAGATCAGCTGAGTCCAGAAAAATACAACCGTCCCAAGCTAGATCAGCCAAGCTCCAAACAACCTTCAGATTGATAAGTAACATAAATGCTTGTTGGTCAATACTTCTGAGCTACTGTGACCATTTGTCATCCAGCATTTTTCTGTAGCAACTGTAACTGATACACAGGGGTACAAAAAAGCCTTTATGTCACAAGGAACAGTGTAAGTAATATGAGTGGAGTACAAATGTATGTTCCTGCTATTGAAGTGAAGAAGAAGGAGTAAACAGTCTTTTAAACAATAATGGAATACTACATGGCAATGAGAAACAATGAAATCTGGCCATGTGTAGCAACATGGATGGACCTTGAGGGTGTTATGCTGAGCGAAATAAGTCAGGCAGAGAAGGACAGATACCATATGTTTGCACGTATAGGAGGATTAGGAGGAACTTAACGGAGGACCATGGGGGAGAAGAAGGGGAAAAACAGTGGGAGAGAGACAGGGAGGCAAACCATGAGAGACTCTTGAATGCTGAGAACAAACTGAGGGCAAATGAGGGGGAGGGGAAGGGGGGTGACTGGCATGGAGGAGGGCACTTGTGGGGATGAGCCCTGGGTTTTATATGGAAACCAACTTGACAATAAACTATTTAAAAATTTATAAAAATATTTATAAAAATATTATAAAAATTTATAATATTATAAATAGAAGAAAATAATAAATTGGTATATTATACATAATACCTGGGATGTTGAACACCTACTACTCAGGAAGTGACATTATCTGTTATTCTTTGAAAATTTATTTATTTGAGGATTGTTTTCCTCTTCTGCTGAATAAAAAGCTCATGGATCCCGTAAATTCTTTTCTAACCTTTAGGTATTAGAAAGGGTAAAGATTACTTTTTATCACAAATGTGTCTCAATTCTATAGTTAAATTTCCTCATTGGATCCAGGCAGGCAAGAATCTGAAGTTCAAAAAAGGAGTCATAATAGTAGGTTATCTATCCCTTTCCTCGTTTTTCTGAAGTCTAGTAACAGTTGCTGAACGCACCCTCTGGGATAAAGCTTGACAAAGGGGTGACAGTAATATGTTCCTTTGGTGTCTATCATATTAAAAAGGTTTTGACTTCTCCTGACCTGGATGACGGTTAGATCGGACTCATTCTTTTGTCCCTTCTGGGCCAGTGGACATTCAGAATCTCCCAGGCTGCCTTCCCACACATCTTCTGTGATATAACAAAAGAATATTTCCTCCTGTAATTGTTTCCCCTGGAGCCCCTGGTTTTGTGATTGTGAATTTCCTACAGATTTTTTTCTCTCTTCGAGTTTCCTAGACTTGCTCATGGGTCTTTGGGAGAAATGAAAATGGCTTCACATCAGTTTTCCCTTTCACATAACTCAGTTGTAGTCCATAGGAAACTTTTTTAAATTGAAGTATAATTGACACATTATGTTACATTAGTTTCAAGTGTACAGCATAGTGATTCCACAGGTAGGGAAATTTTATTGACCCACAGTGAAAAGAAGTGGAAGGTACTTCCCTAACATAATTCTATTCTATAATTTAATTCTCCCTCTCTCACTATTTCATTTTTCCTATTGCTACTGCTGTCATCCAGGTGAGCGATATATATCAGACTCTCTGTAAGGTTCTTTTCAAGCTTCTCCCACTAAACTTGAAGTGAAAAGGAAAGCACCCCTTTCTCTTTTGGGAGGATTTGGTGTTCAATGTGCAGCTTTCTCAAAAAAAAAAAAAAAACCACCATCATTTTATGAGATGAAAAAAAATCCACCAATACTGTAGTTCTTAGCAATTTTTAGATCCATATCTGGGTTAAGAGGCTGATGAGTTATGAAACTGAGTGTTGGGTATTTCCTATAAACATCTTCCTTTTGTGTGTTACAACTCACTTTGGCATCTGGAGTCTATCAAATCTTGGTACCTCAGTTGAAACTTCCAGTTTAATATCATGCACATGCTGCTCCCTCTTCCTGTTATAGCCAGGACAAGATAGAGCTTTGTGTGTCTGGATAATTCTCATTTGTTAAGTTTCAGGTAAAGCAACACCTTCCCTGGGAAAGTCTTTCATATTCTCTCACAGTAATTATTTCTCCCCAAGACACAGCATTCCATATAAACAATTACATCCCTTATCATGCTGAATCACTCTGGAGTCAGACAGCCAAGATACAAATCTTCCTTCACTAACTATGATGTTAAGACATGTTTTGAGCATGATTTTTCCCAAAGTATCTTTTTGAGCATGAGTTTTCTCAAAATATCTCTTAGGGTTGTTGTCAGAATTAAATTAGATGATCTTAATGCATAGGTTAGGCTCTTAAACCAGTGCCTGAGACAACTGAGGTGATATTCATTTTGTTGTTGAATATATATTTGTTTGGGAAGAAAGGATATGTGGGCTGTATTCCTGAAGGACAAGCAATCAGTGTGTTAATTATTATGTAAGAAAAGTAAAATTCACTATGTTCTTCTTGGAAGTTCTAGAAGGGCTAAAGTTCCCTGAATACCTGCATGTCTGAGTGAAGAAGGAGACACATCATTACCAAAATGGAAAATTGCTTAGAAACTGATGCATAAAAGACCAAATATATTTTATACCAATCTGAAAATCTGAGGAGAGGCCAACCCTGATAGCTTCCATTTGATTATACCAGCCAAGGTGGCACAGCATCTTCAAAGTATTTTCCAATCCCATCATTCAAGAAAAGAACACATTAAATCCCATAAAGCACATCGAATTTTACTATTCTCCCCAACAGCTGTAAGGATAATGTCAGCAAAGCATTTCTTAGTGACAGTGTGGAAGGTGAACAAGAGAGCTATATTTACAATAATTTGTGTTTACATGTAATTGAAGAAATATGATAATATGTATATTTTAAAAGAAAAGTAAGTATCAGGTAGAAGAGTATGTTTTCTTACTCAAGAGTTTTCTTAAAGCCCCTTTCATGTCTTTATTTCTCAGGCTATAAATGAAAGGATTCAACATGGGGGTGACCACTGTGTACATCAATGAAGCAGTTATGTTCTTGTTATTGGTGTTGTTGGATGAGGGAAGAAAATAGAGACCAATAATTGCTCCATAGTAGAGAGTCACTACTGAGAGATGAGAGCCACAAGTGGACAAGGCTTTGCAGATGCCCTTGGCAGAAGGAACCCGGAGGATGGTGGCCCCAATATGGCCATAAGAAACCACAATGTATAAGAATGGAAGCATAACAGCTGTTAATCCTGCGGTAAAGATTACCAATTGGTTGAGGGAAGTGTCTGAGCAAGACAATTTGAGCAAGGCAGCAAGATCACAGAAGAAGTGGGGGATGGTGTAGTCAGCACAGAAGGACAGCCGGGCTAGGAGAAGGGTATGCATAAGAGCACAAGCACAAGCAATGACCCAGGATCCAACCACCAGCATGACACAGATTCTCTGACTCATGATGATAGTATAATGCAGAGGGTGACAGATGGCCACATACCTGTCATAGGCCATTGAAGTGATTAAGAAACTGTCTAAATCAGCACAGAATATGAAGAAGTATGTCTGTGAAATGCACCCTGCATAGGGGATGGATTTGTACTTAGTATGCATGTTCATCAGCATCTTTGGGACAGTGACAGATGAAAAGGAAACATCAGTGAAGGCCAAGTGGCTGAGGAAGAAGTACATAGGGGTGTGGAGGTGAGAGTCCAGCCTGATGAGCAGGATGATGAGCAGGTTCCCCAGCACCGTGGTCAGGTACATGCCCACGAACAGGGCGAAGAACACGCCCTGCTGCTCTGGCCGGATGGGGAGCCCCAGGAGGAGGAACTCGGACACACTACTCTGGTTCTCCTTCCTCATACTGGTATATCAGCTGAAGGGGACCAGTGGGGAAAGTTGAAAAGAGAAGGTGGAATGTTTCTGGATAAAAAAGTGATCATTGTGGCATAATATAATAGAGATGTTCTTTAGATTTAGGGAAGGTCTTCATCCATATCTTCTTACATTTTAGACATATTTTTGCTGAATAAATGTAGAAAATGTGTACCTTTAGGATATAGAATCACTTTCTTTCTCAATTCAGTGCCAGTCTTTGCAAATGATTAACACTAACAGTTAATGTTTATTGAATGTTGTCCTTATGCACTGTTTGAATAGCTCACATGTAGCAATTGATTCAATAGTCTTATGTATATGACCTTGGTCGGTACCATTGTTAATTTCCACTTTTCAGATGGGCTAGCTGAGGCAGGCAGTCTCACAGTCACTGAGGTAAGATGACCAGCTGGGATTTGGACCCAAACATTGTGACTCCAGAGTTTGTTCTTTGGAAGCAAAACAAATTACTTGACATCACAAATCTCATTGCCCTTCATAATTTTGTGTATAGTAATATGTTTAATTCTGCTGTATTAATTCTGCTGTCAAGAGTAATCCTGTACTCTTGACACATTCCATGATTATTGCTGATTTGTTCATTGGCTGTAGACTCAGAATCTATCATAGACAATTAATAATAAATATACAATATGAATTTGTTGTTCAAGTGAAAGATGTCACATCCAGTTGAATTAATCACAGCAGCCTCTTAAGAAACTTACAACAGGTCTTGTTCAAGATCCAGGTTTCATCCTAATAATCCTGGAATCCCGTGTTATTTAGCTGCCACATGGAATTACCTTCAAAGAAGTATGATCTAAAAATCTAAAAATAATTTTTAAAGGAATTATTTTTTTCAGTGTCTCCAAACTAGCCTGTAAGAGACTTATTGCCTAACCCAAATCAATATCTATCAATATATCTACACATTTTTTTAAAAAGAGAAGGCAGGGATTCACTATAACATATCAAAGATTACTGTAAAAGTATATTGGCTACAACAAAAAAATGTATTTTTACAAAGATAAACTAATAAAACAGTGGAGTAAACTAGAGAGCCTGGAAACAGACGTGTTTATGATGAGGACTTGGCCTCACCATCACTTTACCAACTGGATTTAGAAGGCAACCATGTCCACCATTCCTGGTTCCTCCCACCACCATAGGAGTGAAAAGAAGAGTGTAATAATAAACCAGTTTAATCCAGTAGGTGAAAATTCATATCGAATGATAGCTTTCAATGGCAACAGCAAAGTAGCTAACTGGCTCCCTAGAAGGTGTGGGACCAGATATCAAATTAGAATATTTATGAATGCTTTTCCATTAGGTCTCTCAGAAAAACATGAAAGGTAGCTGGCTACTTAGTCCTAGAGACAGATCTTTATGCAGATTCCAGCACTTTGGACCCAACCCTGACCCCACAGTCTTCGTGGATATTGGGAAATGAGTGATTGAACACTCTCTAATTTACTTGAGATTTTTCAAATCATCTAGGTCAGTTTTTCTCAGGGGGAACATGTAAAATTATACCTATGTAGTATGATTTCCAGACCAACATTGAGACTGTATCCTCATCCAAAATATCACCCTCAGACTCTAGATGCTGGCAAGGATGTGGAGAAATGGGCACATTCCTACGCTGTTGGTGGGAATGTAAACTGGTGCAGCCCCTCTGGAAAACAGTGTGGAGATTACTCAAAAAATTAACAGTAGAACTCCCCTATGACCCAGCAATAGCACTGCTAGGAATTTACCCAAGGGATACAGGTGTGCTGATGCATAGGGGCACAAGTGCCCCAATGTTCATAGCAGCACTCTTAACAATAGCCAAAACATGGAAAGAGCCTAAGTGTCCATCAATGGACGAATGGATCAAGAAGATGTGGTTTATCTATACAGTGGAATATTACATGGCAATGAGAAAGAATGAAATCTGGCCACATGTAGTAACATGGATGGAACTTAAGGGTGTTATGGTGAGCGAAATAAGTCAGGCAGAGAAGGACAGATACCATATGTTTGCACATATAGGAGGATTAGGAGGAAGCTAATGGAGGACCATGAGAGAGAAGAAGGGGGAAAATAGTTGGGGAGAGGGAGGGAGGCAAACCATGAGAGGCTCTTGAATGCTGAGAACAAACTGAGGGCTGATGGTGTTGGGGGGAGGGGAAGGAGGTGATGGGCATGGAGGAGGGCACTTGTGGGGATAAGCACTGGGTGTTATATGGAAACCAACTTGACAATAAACTATTAAGAAAACACCAGCAACAAAATATCACCCTCAAAATGCTGCTGGCATCTGAAATTCTTTCATCAAGAGATAAAAGGTTTTAAGTTCCCAACCAAAGTAAATACTCCTGGACAAGAAAGCCCTTTGGCCAACCCTCTCACTGAGATGAGATGGCTGGGACCCATTTATATTTGGGGACCAGGTTTGAATGGCAGAACAAGGGCACTGACCTCCTCAGACAAAGTGAGGAGGGGAGAGGGTTAGGGATTACAGGCAGAATAGAAGTAGAAGTCGTAGACACAGAACAAATTTATCATCTTTGCAATTTGGCTGCTGTAAGGCTAAAAATAGTCACATTGTAATAAAATATGATTGAGCACCTAATGTGCACCAGATGCTTTTCAAATACTGTCCATTTCTTCCCACAACCTTCAATATAGACATCCAGATCCTATTTTAGAGAAAAGAACACTGGAACTCAGTGATGAAACTTGTCCAATGTTATATAGCACTAGTATCTGGTAAATTTGAGATTTGATCCCTGGCTGCAAAGACTATTTGCTCATACTATATTACATACCTTCATTAATTACATCCTTGAGTAAGATAGTACTTGTTGCCTGAGAGCACTCAAGAATTTTAGGAATCAAATCAGGAAGCTTGAAGATTAATGGAAATCTATGGCTTCAAGATATGTGTCTAGATGGCAATATTAATAATAACAACATTATAATAACAATCATTCATTAATTACATATTTAATCTGTGAATAATAATATGTCAGCTACTGTGACATGTACTTTGTATCATCTCAGGCTAACAGGACCACACACACACAAAAAGACATTATTCTCATTTAACTAGTTGGAAACTAGGGCTTGCAGAGTGTAAGTAGTTTGCCTAAAATCATTCAGCATGAAATTATGGACAGATCATTCAATCCCAGATTTATCTGATTTCAAACCCATGTTCCTAACCCATGTGCTATATTGCCTCTAGCAGAGCATGGTTTGATGGAAAAGAGACATTGGATACGTGCTCCTCATTAAGAAGAAGGTGGGAGCTGTAACTACCCCCACACCTTTGGATGGATGTATTGCCTCAGTCCTTAATCAGATGATTAAAAGCAAATAGAGAGCCTAGAATACCAACTACAGGATCTACAAGGATAATTCCTCATACAGTGAATTCTCAGGGCTCCAGGACAAAAGCAGACTGGATATTGGTCAATGTTTTTGATGGAATACCTAATTTCTATCAGCAAGTGAAAAAAAGTTAAGGCAACTGTGGTATACATCCATTGGAAGTAATACCAAATAGCCAGTAAAATTAGTTCATAAAAATCTTATGATATAATTTTTGAATATTGGAACATAACAGAAAATTGTATGTAAGCATATTTAAAACTATCTGCAAAATGATGAAGATTATGTTATTATTGTTATTTTTTAACCTGGGAAGTTTTGCTCATAGTTTAAATACATGCCATATATTCAGCAAAACTGAGATAATATTTTCTTACAAAGTACAAACCTCCAAGGAATTATAATTATTACATTCATCTAAGTTATTTAAGATCATACAACAAAATTATAAAAGTGCTTGGCAAAAGTAGATTTATGTAGCAGACCATTCACACACATACACTCCCCCCCATACACATACATTTATTGTGGAAAGAAGTCTATAAGCACTGCCCTTACCAAGCTCCAGAGTGATAAATTCAAGGACTGTCAGCCCCAGGATGTGAACTAAGTTTTCATTTTCTCTCCAGAAGATTTAATCTGGGGCAGGAAAAAAAGGCACAAGCTCAACCCTCAAGTGAGAAGGAGGTCTCTCTCTCTCTCTCTCTCTCTCTCTCTCTCTCTCTCTCCTCTTTTTTTAACCAGATCCAAGGCAACAACAGAAGCATCCATTTTTATCAGCCAGGTTGGGAACCATGGGACTAAAGCCACAGATTTCTGATGTTGGACAATTTGGGAATAATTATTGCATTTCCCTTAACCATTCTCAGTGGAGATGTGCCTTTGCCAGATACTCAAGGTAGTCAACTCCTTTGGGAATATAAATGAGGACTAATTTGGAGATTCATTTATTTTTAAAGAATTTTCACACCACTGAGCTCATTTAACCTTTCAAATAATTCTTGAGGTAGATACAATTTTTCCCCACTTTATTGTATTTGAGGGTGGCCCCCAAAAATGGCCAAATGAGGATAGAAACCCAAGCACATTAACTTCAAACTAAAGCCTAGTTCCAGTGAACCATGACATCTCTCTCATAATAGCAGGTTCTGTATCATATGGACTCCTTCTCACATTTAATCTGGAACTGGGAAGAGAGTTGCTACTAGTCCCTGGGAAATAAAAACATTTATCAAAGAATAGTCGGGCTTCTGTTTCTCGGAAATAGAGATTTCCCCCCTTCCTTTCGAAACACCTAAATGCATGCAGGACATTTTTTTTTTTTTTGGTCGATTATGACACATAATAGTTGGCACATATTCAGTGCTCAAAATATATTCTTTAGCCATGAGTGTGAGAAGTCTTAGAAACCTATTCATTCAGATTGGCAAAAATAGAAAAGAGACACAGAACCAAGTGGAAGAGATAGCATATTATTCATTTTTCAATAATTCATCTTATTCATCAAAATGTTGTGCAACACATATATGGCAAGAATTTATGAGATACAGTGAATAAAGATTTGAAAAAACACTGCAATGAAGGTGAGTGCTGAGTGCCACAGAAGCACAGAGGAGGGGTATCAGACCCAAATTTAAGGGGTCTAGAAAGGTAGACTTTAGGAAGTTACAAGTCAGCAGAGACCCAAGACAATTCAAACAAGCAAAAGGTGACATGGACAGCATAGAGACAGAGCATTCAGAAGGGAGAAGAAAACAGAGGTAGAGGAGAAGACCTGGAGAAAAGAAAGATGACAAGTTTGGAAAACTACTATCAGGGAAATTAGATTGGCTGAAATGTATGCTTCAACAGGGGGAAGAGGTTCAGAATGAGGCCCAAGAAATTAGCAGGCATGAATCAATAATGCAGAACCTTGAAAGACATGATGAACAATCTACACTTAATCCAAAATCAAAGGAAGAACCATGGAAAAATCTGATCAGAAGATTGATGGTGTCATATTAAAAACTATCATATCACAATAGGTGAAGAATAGATAGTGAGCATGTGTTTGCAGCAGCTGGAGGGGATTTTGGAAAGGCAAAGATGGAGTGATGGGATACAAATCCAGAAGCAAGGAGACTAGTTAGGAAGTGGCCACAGATAGTTAGGTGGGAGGTTATGAAAGTCTGTCTAAGAGAGACAATGGAGTTGGAAAAAACTATATGGATTTAAATCTCCTTCAGAGTCAGAATCTAAAAGATATGATAATTCGAATGTGAATTGATTTTGATAGACTATAGAAAATGAAGAAAATGGGGGCGCCTGGGTGGCTTAGTTTGTTAAGTGTCCGACTTTCACTTAGGTCATGATCTCGTGGTTCATGGGTTCGAGCCCCGCGTCGGGCTCTGTGCTGACTGCCAGCTCAGAGCCTGGAGCCTGTTTCAGTCTGTGACTTCCTCTCTCTCTGACCCTCCCCTGCTCACGCTGTCTCTTTCTCTCTCTCTCCTAGAAATAAAATAAAACATTAAAAAATTTTAAAAAAAAAAAGAAAATGAAGAAAATGAAGGTGTTTAAACCTTCCTAAATTTGTGGCTTGGACAGCATGTTGTATAGTTGAGTTATTTACTAAGATAGGGGATATAGAAAGAAAAACAGACTTGAGAAGTTTTTAACACACTAAGTGTGAAGTACCTGTGGGTCACCCATGAGAAGAAATTGAGGGAGCAGATGGATATATTTTGGAGACTGAAATTCATGGGATATTAATATACAAAAGGATGAGATTGACTAAATGAGATGAATAAGAAAAGTTGAGGAAAAAAATCAAGATTAGAGAAGAGAGAAAGAAAGGGAAAATTGGGGAGAGAGGGGAAGAAAAGTGATGGATGAGAACAGGACTGAAGACAGCCCATAGCGAACGCTGACAATCAAGGAAATAACAGAGAAAGAGTGTCCCAAAAAGATATCAAACAACAACCAGAGACATAGAAGGAAAAAATGTGGGGACCACAGAAGCTACAAGAAGAGAATATTAAGTGTTGAAAACCATCCATTGAACTTAGGGATAAGAAGGATTTTGGTGATGTAATGTCAGTGAGTGCAGGGAACAGAATCTAGATTACAATGAATTGAGGAATAAATGTAAAGTGTGAAGTCCAGAAGGTGGCTAGTTGTATTGATCCAACAATGAAGCTTTGCTAGAATCATAGGTTGGAAGGCCATTGCGGCAAAGCCTTGGGCATATTGGTAGGAGAGTGAGAAAACATGAGATCAATCCTGGAGGTAAAAGAATGAAGACAAAAGAAATTTGGGAGAAAAATGGATAGGAACAGAGACTGGATAGATTTATGAGTCAATGATTCTACATAATGGGAAGAGGGGAAAGACAGCAAATAATTCAATGTTCAAATTTAATATTTTATATGTAAAGCAGCTCCAAGTTTTCCTACTAAGGTGGTGGGAAGAGTTTGGCTAAAGTGCAGTAGAGATCAAGGTCATTTAAAGATGAGATCAAAGAATAAATGAGTCACGGTTTTTTTTGTTTTTGTTTTTGTTTTTTACAAATAGTTTATTGTCAAGTTGGTTTCCATATAACACTCAGTGCTCATCCCCACAAGTGCCCCCCTCCATGCCCATTTCCCCCCTCCCCCCACCCCATCAGTCCTCAGTAGAGGACTATGTATCCTTTCTATGTAGAGTATCATGTCGTCTGTGAAAAGTGAGAGTTTGACTTCTTCTTTGCCAATTCTGATGCCTTTGATTTCCTTTTGTTGTCTGATGCCTGATGCTAGGACTTCGAGCACAATGTTAAACCACAGTGGTGAGAGTGGACATCCCTGTCATGTTCCTGATCTCAGGGGGAAAGCTCTCAGTTTTTCCCCATTGAGGATGATGTTATCTGAGGACTTCTCATAGATGGCTTTTATCATGTTTAAATATGTTCCTTCTATCCCGACTTTCTCAAGGGTCTTTATTAAGAAGGGATGCTGTATTTTGTCAAATGCTTTTTCTGCATCTATAGACAGGATCATATGGTTTTTATCTTTTCTTTTGTTGATGTGAAGTATCACATTGATTGATTTGCGAATATTGAACCAGCCCTGTAACCCAGGAATGAATCCCACTTGATTCTGGTGGATAATTCTTTTTATGTGCTGTTGGATTTGATTTGCAAGTATCTTGTTGAGGATTTTTGCATTTGTATTCATCAAGGATATTGGCCTGTAGTTCTTCTTTTTTACTGGGTCTCTGTCTGGCTTGGGAATCAAAGTGATGCTGGCTTCATAAAATGAGTCCAGAAGTTTTCCTTCGATTTCTATTTTTTGGAATAGTTTGAGAAGAATGGGTATTAATTCTGTTTTAAATGTCCAGTAGAATTCCCCAAGGAAGCCATCTGGCCTAGGGCTCTTATTTGTTGGGAGATTTTTGAAAACTGATTCGATTTCCTCACTAGTTATGGGTCTGTTCAAATTTCCTACCTCTTCCTGTGTGAATTTTGGTAGAGTGTGTGTTTAGGAATTTGTCCATTTCTTCTAAGTTGTCCAGTTCGTTGGCATATAGTTTTTCATAGCATTCCCTGATAACTGCTTGCATTTCTGAGGGGTTAATTGTAATCAGTCCATTTTCATTCATGATTTTGTCTATTTGAGTGCTCCCTCTTTTCTTTTTGAGAAGCCTGGCTAGAGGTTTGTCAATTTTGTTTATTTTTTCAAAAAACCAACTCTTGGTTTCATTGATCTGTCCAACTGTTCTGTTGGTTTCTATATTGTTTACTTCTTCCCTGAGTTTTATTATTTCTCTTCTCCTACTGGATTTGGGGTTCTCCTGTTGCTCTCCTTCTAGTTCCTTTAGGTGCGCTGTTAGATATTGTACTTGTGCTTTTTCTAATTTCTTGAAATAGGCCTGGAGTGCAATGTACTTTCCTCTCAGGATTGCCTTTGCCACATCCCATAGAGTTTGTATTGTTGTATTTTCATTTTCATTTGTTTCCATCTATTTTTCAATTTCTTCCCTAATTGCCTGATTGGTCCATTCGTTCTTTAGTAGGGTGTTCTTTAACCTCCATGGTTTTGGAGGTTTCCCCGACTTCTTCCTGTGATTGATTTCAAGTTTCATAGCATTGCGATCTGAAAGTGTGCGTGGTAGGATCTCAATTCTTTTATATTTATTGAGGGCTGCTTTATGTCCCAGTATGTGATCTATCTTGGAGAATGTGCCATGCGCACTTGAGAAGAAAGTGAATTCCATGGCCTCAGGATGTAGAGTTCTAAATATGTCTGTCAAATCCATCTGGTCCGATGTGTCATTCAAGTCCATTGTTTCTTTAGTGATTTTCTGTCTGGTTGATCTATCCAATGCTGTAAGTGGAGTATTAAAGTCCCCTGCTATTAGCACATTCTTATCCATAACATTGTTTCTGTTTGTGATTGTTTTAAATATTTAGGTGCTCCCATATTTGGCCCACAGACATTTATAATTGTCAGCTCTTGACGGATAGACCCTGTAATTATTTTCTAATGCCCTTCTTCATCCCTTGTTATTGTCTTTACTTTAAAGCCCAGTTTGTCTGATATAAGTATAGCTATTTCAGCTTTCTTTTGACTTCCAGTAGCATGATAGATATTTCTCCATCCCCCTACTTTAAAAGTGAAGATGTCTTCCAGTCTAAAATGAGTTCCTTGTAGACAGCAAATAGATGGATTTTTTTAAAAATCCATTCTGCTACCCTATGCCTTTTGATTGGAGCATTTAGCCCATTTACATTCAGTGCTTTAATTGAAAAATATGGGTTTAGAGTCATTGTGTCCTTTGTAGGATTCATGCTTGTGGTGGTGTCTCTGGTACCTTACGTTCCTTGCAACCTTTCCCTCATAGAGTCCCCCTCAGGATTTCTTGTAGGGCTGGTTTAGTGGTGACGAATTCTTTCAATTTTTGTTTATTTGGGAAGACTTTTATCTCTCCTTCTGTTCTGAATGACAGGCTTGGTGGATAGAGGATTCTTGGCTACATATTTTTTCTGTTCATCACATTGAAGATTTCCTGCCATTCCTTTCTGGCCTGCCAAGTTTCAGTAGATAGGTCTGTCACCACTTTGATAGGTTTCCCTTTGTATGCTGGGCCCTTTTATCCTAGCTGCTCTCAAAATTCTCTCTTCATCCTTATATTTCACCAGTTTCACTATGACATGTCGTGCAGAAGATCGATTCAAGTTACATCTGAGGGGACTTCTCTGTGCCTCTTGGATTTCAGCGTCTGTTTCCTTTCCCAGATTGGGTAAGTTCTCTGCTATAATTTGTTTCAGGACTCCTTCAGCACCTTTCCCTCTCTCTTCCTCTTCCGGAATTCCTATGACACGGATATTGTTCCATTTGATTGTATCGCTGAGCTCTTGAACTCTCCTTTCGTGTTCCTGGATCAGTTTATCTTTTTCTCAGCTTCCTCTTTTTCTCTAGTTGTGTCTTCTAAATCACTGATTCTCCTTTCTGCCTCTTCAATCCGTGCATTGGATGCCTCCATTTTATTATGCCTCTCATTTATAGCATTTTGTAATTTATCACAACTATTTTTAACCTCCATAGTTTTTGTGGCTATAGTTTCTCTGATGTCTTCCATGCCTTTTTCAAGCCCAGCCATTAATTTTATGACTATTGTTCTAAATTTTTGTTCAGTTATGTTGCTTATATCTGTTTTGAGCAGTTCTTTAGCTGTCATTTCTTCCTGGAATTTCTTTGGAGGAGAGTTCTTCGGTTTTGTCATTTTGGTTAGCTTTCTATCTCTTGTTAGTTTAAAATTATTTTTAATGTTTTATTTATTTCTAGGAGAGAGACAGAGAGAGAGAGACAGCGCGAGCAGGGGAGGGTCAGAGAGAGAAGGAGTCACAGACTGAAACAGGCTCCAGGCTCTGAGCTGGCAGTCAGCACAGAGCCCGACGCGGGGCTCGAACCCACGAACTGCGAGATCATGACCTAAGCGAAAGTCGGACGCTTAACTGACTAAGCCACCCAGGCGCCCCTCTTGTTAGTTTTAAAAGCTTGTTATGCACTCTGCGCCTGCAAGTGCTGCTGTACCAAAGAAGGCTCTTTGACTGTCCAGGGCCTGTCCATTCAGGAAGTGTTCTTTGAATGATGTCTCTTCGTCTCTCTTGTTGAGACCCTGGTTATTTTATTTTCCTACTCATAGTGAAATTTGGGACTCTCCACCAGGTGTGTTTTGGCTTGTTTCTTGAGGAAGCCCTTTTCTCCTTCAGCTTCGGTTGTTTCAAGAATCTTTGCCTTCTGATCCTGTGACTCCAATCTCTCCTTCATCTTCATACAGCCTTCTCTGGGTCTTCTCTGTAGATTATTCATGTAATTTTGAGCGGGTGTAACTCAGGAACAGCCAGAAGGAAGAGGTACATTGGGAAAGGTGCCTGGAAAGGGTGCATAGCTTCTACGCCCTCTTTTAGCACGCTGCTCTCTGCAAATTTCCATGTATTCACAAACCCAGAAGCTCTCTGAACTTCTTTGTCCTTTTTGGGATTTATAGAGTCTTCATTACTTCTATTCATTAGGCATGATTGGCCTCCGGTGATCAAACTTTGAACTCTGTCTCAAGCCCTTCTCTCTTCCCTCTTCTATATTTAAGGTTACATGTGATTACATTTGGCCAACTCAGATAATTCAGGGCTATCTCATGCTATTTATTTATTTATTTACTTATTTATTTACTTACTTACTTACTGACTATCACAGAAAGTGTTTGTTATTATAGAGGAAACTAGGAGACACTGGAGCCCATGCCTGGCAGCCTGGGCAGTGTGAGTAATCAGAGAGAGGGAGAAGCAGGTGAGAACCTCATGAATCATGTCTGGGTAGTCTCTGAACCTGGCTTGGGCCAGGAGACACTCTAGCTGGGCTTGTGTGTATAGCTAGGGAGGTCAACTTTGACAAGCAGGCTTCCACCCGGACAAAGCAAAGATCAGCCAAAATCAAGGGTAAGAGCTGCATAGACATCTCCTTAAAATGGAAATCAAATTAGGCTTATTACAACAGAAGTGCATTTCACCCTGATCCTAAAACAAGAGGGAGAAGGGAGCACTGGGCCCAAGCAGATAGCCTATCTTTGAGATAAGATGCTTTTAATGGTTAAATATTGGCAAGGCCTTCCACTTTCCTAAGAGCGAGCAACACACAATCTCCAAGGCAGCTTTAAAAACTACTGTTGGGGTGCCTGGGTGGCTCAATCGGTTGAGCGTCCAGCTTTGGTCAGGTCATGATCTCCTAGTTCGTGGGTTTGAGCCCCGCACTGGGCTCTGTGCTGGCAGCTAGCTCAGAGCCTGAAGCCTGCTTCAGATTCCGTGTCTCCCTCTCTCTCTGACCCTCCCCCTGCTCAGGCTGTCTCTCTCTCTCTCTCTCTTTCTCTCTCTCTCTCAGAAATAAATTTTAAAAAACCAAAATTTTTAAAAAAGCTACTGTTAACTTTGTTATCTGTTATTATTTGGATTTTGAACAAAATTGATAGAGTAGGAACCAGTAGAGGAATCCTGTTTTATCTGGAGTTTTTCAGTGGAGAGTCCAAAAGGTCAAAGAACCAAGTTCCTAAGATCTTTTAGTTTACCTAACATCTCTGCCTTTACCCCTTCATTTGGTTCTTCAATCTGCTTAGGTAATATCATGCAAGCTTCTCTTGCTTGATGTACTGATGGATCTTTTTCTAATATGGATTTATAGTCCTCCTGGGCTTCTTCTAGCTTTTCAGTCTTATACAACTCCACTCTCCTCAATATTGCCTTGATATAGCTGGGTTTAACTGAATTGCTTTGTTGCAGTCACTGATGGCCATCTCTTTCTTGTCCTGTTTCATCCTTGCAGCAGCTCTATTTGAAAACAGAAGAGACCTGTCTTTCTGGAAGCAGACTGGCACATCTGAAGGGCTTGACTATAAGAATTCTCAGCTTCTATATAATCTCCTTTCTTAAACTGCATGTTCCTCTCCTCCTTTAGTCTAATGGTCTCTTCTTTTCTGTTTCTCTTCATCTGACATGTCCCCCCCCCCCCCCCCCCCCCAGTTCTATTAGGTATTCTTCATCTGGTTCAGAGTAATTCACATTATCATCAGGTTTGTTCTCAACCCTGTCCACTCCTGGCTCCTCCTTCTCAAATGAGGTGCTAGGGTCATGAAAAACTCTTTTCTCTGGTCCTTCTGGGATTGAGCTTCAACATTCTTGAGCAGCTTGCTCTAGAAATGGTGACCTTTGGTATTAGAAACTGGAGGGCTAGCACACTCTGATTCCTGGGGATCTGTAACTTTCAAACCATTGAAAAGATCCTCTGGAACCTTACAGTTTTCTGACTTCTCTCCCATGCTGGATCAGTAAGGAAGGTGAAGCTGAAGCTAGTTCCCTAGCTCTCTCTTGTCTTCATCTTACCAGCCTCAGCCTCTAAGCCAGGATAATCTCATTTTAAAGTCAGCTCATTAGCAATCTTAATTCCAACCACATCTAATTCTCCCTTGTCATGTACCATACCATATCCTCAGGTTCTAGGCATTAGGATGCGAACATATTTGGGGGCTATTATTTCTGCTTACCACAACTGACTAGAAGGACTTGTAAGATGACAGGAACAACCAAGAGGGACATGAAAACTTGGGATATGAGCTAAAAGCTCACTTTTTGGGGCATCTTTTGACAATAGTCCTAATTTTTCATTACAAGATGTTATTATATTGCATAGGGAGGAAAGGAAGGATATTCAGAAATATATACTGTGTATATAATTTAAAATGCTATTGCATCATCACAACCCTCTATATGTTGACAGTAGGAAATAAACTATAAATAAATTTGCATGAAATACTTGCTGAGAGTCAGCCTGATCTTTGCTTTCTCCACATGACATTAGATCCCAGGAAACCCACAATCACCAAGGGGAAGGAGCCTAAGTGATGTAAATGAAAATGTGTTTTTTAAAGTATTTATTTATTTGTGAGAGAGAGACAGAGAGAGAGAGAGAGAGAGAGAGAGAGAGAGGGAGGAAGACAAAGCATCTGAAGTGGGCTCTGCACTGACCGTAGAGAGCCGTATGCAGATCTCAAACTCCTGAACCAAACTGTGAGATCATGACCTGGGCTGAAGTCAGACACTGAACCAACTGAGCCACATAAGCAATTTGAAAATGTGTTTTTCCAAGGAAGTTGGAACAGAGAAGTCAGCAAAAGCGAGAGAAGTGGGGATAAGGGAGAAGAAGTTGGAAATGTGGGAGAGACACAGATTTTTCAGGGTCTTTAAGCCAGGTTAAAGTTGTTACACTTCATCTTAAGATGAGTAGGACTCCTTTGAGAATTTTTAAACAGAAGTCATTTAAGTTTTTTTTCATGATGGAGCTATAATTTATTATGATTATTGTTAATAGTTAGCAATAATAGAAATTATCTGTGACATATTTATTTTATTATTAATTTTTTAATAGTAAAGTTTTTAAAAAGAACTATATATATTTAAGAAAAAAAAGTCTCTTCAGTGCAGTAGGGAGAATGCATCAACACAATTTGGATTTTCTTTTTTTTTTTTTTTAATATTTTTATTTATTTCCAGGAGAGAGAGAGACAGCGTGAGCAGGGGAGAGTCAGAGAGAGAGTGAGATACAGACTCTGAAACAGGCTCCAGGCTCTGAGCTGGCTGTCAGCACAGAGCCCGACGCGGGGCTCGAACTCACGAACCGCGAGATCATGACCTAAGCGAAAGTTGGACGCTTAACCGACTAAGCCACCCAGGCGCTCCTCAATTTGGATTTTCTTAAGAACCCTGTACTGAATTGAAATAAACAAAATGTATGTATACTGATGAATGTTCTTTAACCAAAACAATACTAATATTTGTGTCCTTTTATTTGAAAAGTTCACCTCCCATCTGAAATTTAACAATGGATAGTGAAGTTAAATCTTCTGAAGTTTGCTGTGCTGTGATTGGTGATTTGGAATATTCAGCACAGAGCATTCTTGGGGCAATAACATGCTGAGACATCATAGTCCATGGTTTGGTTCTCAGTGTCACAGGTGTAAGAATCCTGGTTTGTCAGTGAACCAAGAAAAACTGGCTCTCATTAACAGTTCTTGATCAACAATTTTACTAATTCCTTTATGTGCTGACGAAAAAGAAAATATGTGAATAACAGGTTAAGTTTCCCACTTCTAAAATAAAACACACATATTTTTCATATGACTACTAAAAATTATTATGTCAGAGTCCTTAATATTTTCAACCATTCTTAATTCCCAGCAGAGGGAAGAGTATCATGAGGAGGGAGAACCAGAGCAGCATGTCCGAGTTCCTCCTCCTGGGGCTGCCCATCCGGCCAGAGTAGCAGGGTGTGTTCTTCGCCCTGTTCCTGGGTATGTACCTGACCACGGTGCTGGGGAACCTGCTCATCATCCTGCTCATCAGGCTGGACTCTCGCCTCCACACCCCTATGTACTTCTTCCTCAGCCACTTGGCCTTCACTGATGTCTCTTTCTCATCTGTCACAGTCCCTAAAATGTTGATGGACATGCATGCTAAATACAAATCCATCTGCTATGCAGAGTGCATTTCACAAATGTATTTTTTCATAACTTTTACTGACCTGGACATCTTCCTTATTACATCAATAGCATATGACTGCTATGTGGCTATATGCCACCCTCTTCACCATCATGAGGGAGGAGCTGTGTGCCTTACTAGTGGCCGTATCTTGGATCCTGTCCTGGTGCTATCTCTCTCTCCCACACCCTTCTCCTCACCCAGTTAACCTTCTATGCTGCTAACTCCATCCGCCATGTCTTCTGTGACCTTGGTGCTCTGCTCAAGTTATCACGCTCAGACATCTTCCTTAATGAGTTGGTCATGTTCACAGTAGGGGTAGTGGTCATTACCCTGCCATTCATATGTATTCTGTTATCTTATGGCTACATTGGGGCCACCGTCTTGAAAGTTCCTTCTACCAGAGGTTCTGCAAAGCATTGTCAACATACGGCTCCCACCTTTCTGTAGTGTCTCTGTATTATGAGGCAATATTTGGGCAGTATCTCTTCCCCAAATTAAGCAATTTCATTGACAAGGAAATCATTGTGGCTGTCATGTACACAGTGGTGACACCCATGTTGAATCCCTTTATCTACAGCCTTAGGAACAGGGACATGAAAGAGGCCATGGGGAAGCTCTTCAGTAGGGCAACATTTTTATCACAGTGATATATGTGACATTTATTTAAGTCAGAACATCTTTGTGGTTGATGTTGTATATTTGATTTTCCATTTGAACATTTCTCAAAACTTTAATGTTTCCAACCCATAAGACAAATGGTGGCATGTTGATGTACTTGGTAAATATTTATTGACCAGAATTTCATTCCCTTATTAACAATGCTCTCCTTTATAAATAACTTTTGATCAGCAAATGCTAAGTTAATTTTATTACTTATTTCTGCAACTTGGGGGGATTAATATTACAATGGCATACAGTTTCATTATCCCTTATTTAGAAGATTTTGGAAGCCTTATATTTTGGGCCTTTAATCTCAGGCTTTAAAACATCCTAGATCTAAAGAATTTGCAGTAGAATAGAACAGAATAGAGAACTCAGAAATGGACCCACAAATGTATGGCCAGCTAATCTTTGACAAAGAGGGGAAGAGTATCCAATGGAAAAAAGAGAGACTCTTTAACAGATGGTGCTGGGAGAACTGGACAGCAACATGCAGAAGAATGAAACTAGATCATTTTCTCACAGCATACATAAAAATAAACTCAAAATGGATAAAGGACCTGAATGTGAGACAGGAAACCATTAACATCCTAGAAGAGAAAGCAGGAAACAACCTCCTTGACCT
Source organism: Hyaena hyaena (assembly GCF_003009895.1). Classification (NCBI taxonomy): domain Eukaryota; kingdom Metazoa; phylum Chordata; class Mammalia; order Carnivora; family Hyaenidae; genus Hyaena; species Hyaena hyaena. The sequence goes on along the minus strand of NW_024082250.1, from coordinate 103,535 downwards.
CCACCGCAGCAATTTCTTACTTGACACATCCCCAGACGCAAGGGAATCAAGAGCAAAAATGAAATATTGGGACCTCATCCAGATTAAAAGCTTCTGCACGGCAAAGGAAGCAATCCATGAAACTAATAGGCAACCGACGGAATGGGAAAAGATAGTTGCAAATGACATATCAGATAAAGGGCTAGTATCCAAAATCTGTAAGGAACTCACCGAACTCCACACCCAAAAAACAAACAATCCAGTGAAGAAATGGGCAGAAAACATGAACAGACACTTCTCCAAAGAGGACAACCAGATGGCCAACAGACACATGAAACGATGCTCAGCATCCCTCCTCATCAGGGAAGTACAAATCAAAACCACACTGAGATACCACCTCACGTCGGTCAGAGTGGCTAAAATGAGCAAATCAGAGAACTCTAAATGCTGGTGAGGATGTGGAGAAACGGGCACCCTCCTACACTGTTGGTGGGAATGTAAACTGGTGCAGCCCCTCTGGAAAACATGTGGAGGTTCCTCAGGAAACTAACAATAGAACTCCCCTATGACCCAGCAATAGCACTGCTAGGAATTTACCCAAGGGATACAGAAATGCTGATGCATAGGAGCACATGTACCCCAATGTTCATAGCAGCACTCTCAACAACAGCCAAAACATGGAAAGAGCCTAAGTGTCCATCAACTGACAAGTGGATCAAGAAGATGTGGTATATTTATACAATGGAATACTACATGGCAATGAGAAAGAATGAAATCTGGCCATGTGTAGCAACATGGATGGACCTTGAGGGTGTTATGCTGAGCGAAATAAGTCAGGCAGAGAAGGACAGATACCATATGTTTGCACATATAGGAGGATTAGGAGGAAGCTAATGGAGGACCATGGGGGAGGTGAAGGGGAAAAATAGTTGGGGAGAGGGAGGGAGGCAAATCATGAGAGACTCTTGAATGCTGAGAACAAACTGAAGGCTGATGGGGGTAGGGGAGAGGGGAAGGGGGCTGATGGGCATGGAGAAGGGCACTTGTGGGGATGAGCACTGGTGTTATGTGTAAACCAACCTGACAATAAACTATAAAATAAATAAATAAATAAAAATAAAAATAAGAATTTGCTGTATCATTTCACTATACTCTCTTATGTACCCTAAACAGGTTTTCTTTAAATCTTTATGGATGTATTGAAATCAAACTATCCAAACTGCTTGTAACTTGAATAAGGGAAGTGTATTACTCTCTGCCTATGATGTAAAATGTTACAATAACAGCTCTGTAGATAGAGGGACTTGTTGGAAACCAAGACTTGCCAGCCCCCCTTTGCCAGCACTGTGTGATTGTTGCTGCTTAGCCTATGTATACAATCACTAATGAAAGCATGCTTCATGCTGGCCTCCTGTGTAAATATAACCAAATTATAGGGCATGCCTTTCAAAAGTGTCATTGCTTTCCTACAAATGCCACTCCAGATTCAGCACTGACTATCCATGGACATCCTACCTTCCCAAGTGAAGAATAAAAGCAAAGTTTGTCAAACTTTAGTGTACATTCTTGTCACAGGAATAAAAGGCACAGCATAGGGAATATAGTCAATGAATAGTATTGGAAGAACACTGTACGGTGTACGGTGGTAGCTACACTTGCAGTGAGCACAGCATAATGTATAGGGAAGTTGAACCACTTTTGTATACCTGAAACAAATATGACATTGTGTGTCAACTGTACTCATATTTAAAAGAAAATCCTGAAGAGGTGTTAAAACACAGGTTCCTGGAATCTACCACCATCAGATTCCAATTCGTTAGTTCTGGCATGGGACCCCCAAATTTTCATTGCTAGTAAGTTTCCACATGGTGCTGATGCTGAAAATGTGTGAACTACAATTTGAAGAGCAGTAGTGTAAGACTTAAATCATGAAAGTTGTGGGATCCCATAACATCCCAAACTATGACCTAACTAGAGGAAACAGAAATCTGGCAGTCAAGGGCCCGTAAGGAGATCTCTCAATGTCTCCTTTTGGGTTCACACCCTGATATCTTTCCTAGGGACAGTGTTTCCTCAAAGTCTGCACTTAGAACCATCTGTCTCAGAATTACCTGGCCCCAGATCTCATGGAGGAGCATCTCTGGGGGTGGAGCTGGGATCTGCCTCTTTAACAAACTCCCAGGTGATTCTGCTGAACATCAAAGTTTAGGAACTGACTAGGGCATCTGTCCTGGAGGGAGTAAGAAGATAACTGAGCAATTAATACATGTTTAATGCATGTCTCTAACCAAGAGCTTTGTGCCCTGTCCCCTAGGGCTCTTTCCCTGGTGGGTACAGTGGAGTCTTCACATTCCCATTTCTGAAGTTGGTGAATTGAGAAGAGTAAGTTCCTGGCTCATGACTTTTCTTTGTGTCAGTGAGAGGGTCAGGACCACAGAAGTTGTAGGCTAAATCTGGTGGTGTCTGGGTGTCCTGCAGAGAAGGTGAGAAGCCAAGTCCACACTCCCAGGAGCTACAGGACTTGAGCATAAAGTTCAGAGCAGAACTGGGTATCCTTCATCAGGAGCAGGTGTGTGTGTTTCAGGGGGTGGGGGGATGTGCACGCTCCCTGGAACATGCACGCATGTACATGTACACAGGTGCTCATCACTTCTCTGTGCTCTCACTGAAGTCACTTCTTATTACTAGTTCTTAAAGAAAGGGATATCATAATCACCACTGGCCACCAACTCTTGGATCTTTAACCCTGAACCTTGGGGAAATAAGGAACACAGTCAGCTGGCTGTAAAATTAGTGGGCACACCCCCAGATCCAGGCTGGGGACCCCATCTCATCATTCAAGTTCTAGCTGTCAGAATTCTTAGTTCTTAGTTGTTCTTTGTGCATGCACGGTCAACCAGCCCTTCCCAATGCTTCTCTCCAAAGTCCCTGATCACTCCCTCCCCTTTAGACAGCACTGCTGCTTCCACCTCAAAGTATATTTGAAAGACAACTTTTACCTAGAGAGCTTTGTTTCCCTTTTTTCCTTTATGTAGCACCTGTATTATAGCTCTTTGTTAGAATCTGTTTGATGATTTCCTTCCTGAAATCCCTAGTATAGTCTCATACGCTCACTGAATGCATCAAACCTTGGCCTCAGGAAAGCTCTTCTACCCCAATTACATTTCCTGGGTTCCACTAAAGATAAGACCCTGGGTTTCTTCACTGGAGTTCTTTGCATTTTCTATTTAACAAGAGCAACATAGTCTCATATAGGACACCTTATTTAATTCTTTTTGACTTGGGGACAAGTATCCCAATTTTAGAAAGGAAAATCCGAGGCCCCAAGAAGTACAATGCCTTGCCTAAAGACATTGATCTGACAAAGGGTAGAAAGGTGATTTTAATTCACTCTGACTGACTCCAAAGCCCATGCTTTGTCTTCTACAACACACAGCCTCACTGTCAAAGAAAATATCAGTTCTGAGTAAGTGGTGGTTGAGGTATTATTGACCAGAAGGCTTAATGTGGTGGAGTAAGAGTCCATATATGATCTTTATAAAAGGTGTATGCAGGAAAAAAAGAGGTTTAATCAAATTGTATCCAAGGAATTTTTATTAAAGTCCCAATCTCATAGACTAGATAAATGTACTAGTTTAGAAAGGAGTCATCTTATTTATAAAGCATGAGGGAAAGCAGAGACAATGGAGAGAAGGTGGGAGAAGTCCAGAACAGTGGGATATAGGAGGTATCATTCTCTACCAGGCAGGATGTGGTTGGACTCTTGCCTGTATTCCCAACTTCATCATTGGTGTCTATGGCCTTTGCCTGCATCAGGTCATAATCCCACAATGAAGTGGCACCTGAACTCTGCTCAATATCTGCCTGTTGCGGGAAGTGAGCTGTCAGCAGGGAGAAATAAAAGGGTCTCATGAAATGGAGGGCAGGAAACTAACATAGACTTGTGCCAACTATCTGCATGGTGCTTCACTAATATTATCTTATTAATATTCACTATTTTCTCATGACCGAGGCTCATAGTCATATCTCCAATTAAAAAATTATTTTAATGTTTATTTTTGAGAGAGAGAGAGAGAGAATCAGCAGGGGAAGGACAGAGAGAGAGGGAAACACAGAATCTGAAGCAGGCTCCAGGCTCTGAGCTGGCAAAACAGAGCCCAATGTGGGCCTCAAACTCCCAGACTGTGAGATCACGACCTGAGCCAAAGTTGGACGCTTAACTGACTGAGCCACCCAGGCGCCCCGTCACATCTCCGATTTAGAGACAAGACAATTGAGACTCAAAATGGGTCACTTGAAAACTCACAAACATGAAGTAGTATTGCCAGAATGTGAATCAATTTCTCGTTGCATTCCTTGTCCAATACACCACACTGCCCTCAGACATGGGGCTCTATCCTTAATATCATAGCCAAAAGTTCAAAATGCTGGAGTGAGCAGACACAGATTAGGAACCTGGGCCAGGAACTCTTCTTTACTGCCCCATCAAGAACTCTCTCATGTTGACGGCTTTTAGGTAACCTTAAAAAAGAGGCTAGTATACCCAGATGTAGTAGGAGTATGCTCAAGAGATTTTAAGCCTGCCTGTATAAAGCTTTTCTGAATTTTTCTTTCAGTGAAGAACTACTATAATGCAATCCTAACATCCTGCATTTACATACTGTATATAGGCTGATGTAGGCATTTGACATTGATTTTTGGCTTAAAGGAATTTTTAATTAAGATAGTGAGATCCTAAATGTCTTTTCCTACTTACCTTGCAGGATTTGGTAATTTAGGCTTTAGAATATTTTAATGGGTAGATAGCAGTGGTTGAGGGAGAACACAAATAGATTTTGTAAGAAACAAAATGTCCTGGACATATCTCGAATTTTTATGGGGCTGGTTAGCCAGTGCTGTAGTTCAAAATGCCAGGAGCCCAAATGAAGAAACTAAAAAAAGGAGCAGAGGGAATATCATGGTGCCTCTTTGATCTCTCTTGATAACAGCTCTCTCTCTCTTTTTTTTTTTTTTAGTATTTATTTATTTGGGGAGGGGTAGTGCAAGTGGAGGAGGGGCAGAGAGAGGGGGACAGAGGATCCGAAGCAACCCCTGTGCTGACAGCGTAACAGCAGTGAGCCTGATGTGGGGCTTTAAGTGACCAACTGCGAGATCACGACCTGAGCTGAAGTCGGACACTCAACTGACTGAGCCACCCAGGTGCCTGATAACAGCTCTTTCTGTTATGAAGTGTGGATTTTCATGGTGCCATAAAAGTTCATTGAATCATGAAGAAATTGGAAAATGAACTAAAAATGTCTGATAAGTATAATTACTAGCAATAAATATACAACTATCAGTAATATTTTTGCATTTTAAAATGGTGCTCTTGCAAGACTGAGCTCTGAGTATTTCTGAGTTCAATCTACAGATATGTTTCTTTTCTCTTTGGCCTTTATACATTACGGAAATTTTGGCTATTTGGTTTTGATTTACTTTGGGAAGATGGAATCCCATTTGTTAAACTTCCTCTTTATATTTTACTTATTAATGGATTTTGAAGTCAGGTTTCAAAACTTTACAACTTGAAGATTAAGCCCAACCTGACAACTGTCTTTAAAAGTACAGAAATGGAAGAGAAATTAGGGAGATTTTAGCTTAATAGTTCCTGCTATGATAGTGCAAGACTTTCTCTTTACTGACTAGACATAGCTATAAAAATATGTTGTGGCCGGGGTGCCTGGGTGGCTTAGTCGGTTAAGTGTCCGACTTTCGCTTAGGTCATGATCTCGCGGTTCGTGGGTTCGAGCCCCGCGTCGGGCTCTGTGCTGACTGCCGGCTCAGAGCCTGGAGCCGGTTTCAATCTGTGACTCCCTCTCTCTCTGACCCTCCCCTGCTCATGCTGTCTCTCTCTCCCCTAGAAATAAATAAAACATTAAAAAATTTAAAAAAAAAAAATGTTGTGGCCTGGGCTGCCTCTCCCCTGGAAGGTGGAAAACACCAATTGAGCCACTTTCTCTTCTATAGCAAACTCTCTTCTCTGTTGCCAAACTCTCTCATTTTACATGATAAATACTATCCAGTTTAAAGAATTTTTTGTTGAGGCCTGGCAATGTGAACAGACACTGGCATATTCACTTAGTAGAAAGGGTCTCATTTTTATCCGCCTGCTGTTAAATCAATATCTGTTGATTTCTGCTTCTGTTCACTGTCCTTTTGCCCCCAGCAGAAGAGAGTGAACATGAGGAGGGAGAACCAGAGTAGTGTGTCCAAGTTCCTCCTCCTGGGGCTCCCCATCCGGCCAGAGCAGCAGGGCGTGTTCTTCGCCCTGTTCCTGGGCATGTACCTGACCACGGTGCTGGGGAACCTGCTCATCATCCTGCTCATCAGGCTGGACTCTCGCCTCCACACCCCCATGTACTTCTTCCTCAGCCACTTGGCCCTCACAGATGTCTCCTTTTCATCTGTCACCGTCCCCAAGATGCTGATAAACATGCACTTTCAGGATCAATCCATCCCCTATGCAGGGTGTGTAACACAGATGTATTTTTTCATATTTTTTACTGATCTGGACAATTTTCTTCTCACCTCAATGGCATATGATCGGTATGTGGCTATCTGTCACCCACTCCGCTATACCACCATCATGAGAAAGGGGGTGTGTATCTTACTAGTAGCTGTATCCTGGAACCTCTCCTGTGCCAGTGCCCTGTCTCACACCCTCCTCTTGGCCCGGCTGTCCTTTTGTGCTGACAATGCCATCCCCTATTTCTTCTGTGATCTTGGTGTCCTGCTCAAACTCTCCTGTTCAGACACATCCCTTAATGAGTTGGTCATTTTCACAGCAGGTGTGGCAGTCATTACTCTCCCACTAATTTGCATCTTGATCTCTTATGGCCACATTGGGGCCACCATCTTGAAGGTTCCATCTACCAGGGGGATCTGCAAAGCCTTGTCCACGTGTGGCTCCCACCTCTCTGTGGTATCTTTGTATTATGGGACAATCATTGGGCTGTATTTTTTCCCTTCATCCAGCAGTTCCAGTGACAAGAACATTATTGCCTCTGTGATGTACACAGTGGTCACTCCATTGCTTAACCCTTTCATTTATAGCCTGAGGAACAGAGACATGAAAGGGTCCCTGGAGAAACTCCTCAACAGGGTAATAGCCTTATGTCAGTGACATCTGCTCATCTTTATAACAGACATATGTAATCCCATATCCCCAGATGCTAATCTTGAGCCTAGCATGGAATTGGCGCTCAGTAAATATTTGACAACTTCAATTGCATTGTTACAGTTACTTACTCTTTTCCTACCAGTTCTTTAGTATAGGTTGTGAATTCTTAGTTGATATTATTGATTATTGCTCTTGTCTACTAGATTGTGATATTATATAGCTAATAGAATGTATGTTTCTCCTCTTATTTCCTGGGAATTTATTAGTTTTTTAAAAACAGTTTATTAAGTATAATTGATATATAAATGTTATATGTATTTAAAGTGTACACCTTGATGTTTTGACATGTATATGTTATGAAATGACTGCCATTTCAAGCAAATTGATATACCTATCACCTCCACATAGTTAACATTTTATTTTATTTTTGTGCGTCTGGTGAGGAAATTTAAGATACACTTTCCTAGCAAATGTCAAGTATACAATACAGTATTGTTATCTGTGGCCATCTTGCTTAACACTGGTTCTCAAACACTTCGTCATGCATAACTGAACTTTGTACAATATGCCAGGTGAAATTAGTCAGACACAGAAAGGCAAATCCTGAATGATCTCACTTTTATTTGGAACCTAAACTAGTTCTATTCATAGAAGCAGATAATAGAATAGTGGTTGCTGGGAGCTAGGGGGAGGGGTAAATTAGGTATAATGGAAAGTTATTCTTTGAGAAAGAAGCTATAAATGAAATCAGGATGGAGTCGATACATTTTAATTTATTTATCATTAAGGGTAACTAGAGTAAATACCAGAAAAATAGTGAGACTTTCCTTTCATATAGGTTCTGTCATTTATAAGCTATTTAGCAAATTACCTACTCTACATCAGTGTGTCTAGACCTTGTCATACACTGCTGAATAAAGACACAATCTCCATGCAAAAGAAGGGAACATTCTAGTGGCATAGAGACAGGTGAACTAAAAATATACAGGAGTATTAAAAAGTGCTTCAATATAATACTATTAATAATTGTGCTCATTGAGCATGATTACTGTGTTGGGCATGAAATTAAAAGTTTTGCCTGTTATTGTCTTTATTCATGTTCATAATAATCCTATGAAGCATGCACATTATTAACTGCATTTTACAGTTGAGGAAAATGAGCTTAGAGACAGTGACCTAATATAATTAATGGCAGTAACACAGGGAGGATATAGTTAACACTCTCTGGACATCACCAAAAGCTTTAAGGAGGAGGTAGTCCTGTAGCTGGTTGTTGAAAGATGTTCAGGATGATGATGCTGAATGAGAGAAATGGTAGTCTTGGCAGAGGGAACAGAATGAATGAGGGCATTAAAATAGCATGGTTAGTTCAGGAAAATACAAAAAAGTGAGTGTTGCTAAAGCATATGTGTGTATGAGTTGAGGGAAGGCAAGAGATGAGTGTAGACAGGCAGCTAAGGACTATTTGGTGAAGGGGTTAGGATGTCCTGTTGGGGACTTTAGACATTGCCTCACAAGTGATCAGGTGTCATTGGCTGGAGATGGGATGCAGTAGGGATTAAACCTGGGCAAGGTTATATTTGTATCCTAGAAAGACTATTCAGCTAACGAATGTACCAGATGGATTGACAATGAATTGGAGAGCCTAGAGATATAGAGCTCAATCAGAAGGTAATTGTATATCCGGGTCACAGATAATGAAGGCCTGAATGAAGACAATGAGATGACAGAATAAAGAATATCTTCAAAGGTAGACTAGACTGGTCTTGGTAATTAATGGGAATTAAGTGGTAGGATAGGATTGTTCCAGATTTCTGGTTCTGTGAACTGATATTTAATAACATAATGGAAGGCTAGGCACTTTGAATAATTTTGATCAGGTTTTAAAATCTTTTAAAAGTGAGTGACACTTGGGTAGTTCAGTCGGTTGAGCGTCCAACTCCTGATTTTAGCTCAGGTCCTGATCTTGCAGTCCATAAGATTGAGCCCCGTGTTGGGCTCTGCACTGATGGTGTCCAGAGCTTGTTAGGAATTCTCTCACTTTTTTTCTAGCCTGCTCCCACTCGCTTCTCTCTCTCTCTCTCAAAATAAATAAATAAACATAAAAAGTCTTTTAAAAGGTGAGGAAACAAGTTTCTTTTTTAAAAATAGAATTTATTGTCAAGTTGGCTAACATACAGTGTATACAGTGTGCTCTTGCTTTTGGGGGTAGATTCCCGTGATTCATCACTTACATACAACACCCAGTTCTCATCTCAACAAGTGCCCTCCTCAATGCCCATCACCCATTTTCCCCCCTTCTCCACTCCCCAATCAACCCTTAGTTTGTTCTCTGTATTAAAGAGTCTCATGGTTTGCCTCCCTCCCTCTCTGTAACTATTTTTTCCCCTTCCCTTCACCCATAGTTTTATGTTAAGCTTCTCAAGTTCCACATTTGAGTGAAAACATGATATCTGTCTTTCTCTGACTGACTTATTTCCCGTAGCACAATATCCCCCAGGTCCATCTACGTTGCTGCAAATGACAGGATTTCATTCTATTCTATTCTAGTAGTATTCTATTGTATGTATAAACCACATCTTTATCCATTCATCAGTTGATGGGCATTTAGGCCCTTTCCATAATTTGGCTATTGTTGACAGCACAGCTATAAGCATTGGGGTACATGTGCCCCTATGAATCAGCACTCCTGTATCCTTTAGATAAATTCCTTGTAGTGTTATTGCTGGGTCTTAGGATAGTTCTACTTTTAATTTTGGGGGGAACCTCCACACTGTTTTCCAGAGTGGCAATACCAGTTTGCATTCCCACCAACAGTACAAGAGGATTGCCATTTCTCCACATCCTCCCAGCATCTGTTGTTTTCTTGCATTGTTAATTTTGGCCACTCTGACTGGTGTGAGGTGGTATCTCAGTGTGGTTTTGATTTGTATTTCCCCTGATGATTAGTGATGTTGAGCATCTTTTCATGTGTCTGTTGCCCATCTGGAAGTCTTCTTTGGAAAAGTGTCTATTCATGTCTTCTGCCCATTTCTTCACTGGATTATTTGTTTTTCAGCTGTTGAGTTTGGTAAGTTCTTTGTAGATTTTGGACACTAACCCTTTATCCAATATGTCATTCACAAGTATTTTTTCCCATCTGTCGGTTGCCTTTTAGTTCTGTTGATTGGAGGAAACAAGTTTCTAACCACCTGTTATTTATTTATTTATTTATTTATTTATTTTTAAAAATTTTAAATATTTATTTATTTTTGAGAGAGACAGACAGACAGACAGAGTGTGAGCAGTGGAGGGGCAGAGAGAGAGAAGAAGACAGAATCTGAAGCAGGCTCCAGGCTCTGGGCTATCAGCACAGAGCCCAATGCAGGGTTCAAATCCTTGAACCATGAGATCATGACCTGAGGAGAAGTCAAACCCTTAACTGACTGAACCACTCAGATGCCCCACCACCAACTTTTTAAAAAAAAATGTTCCAGGGGCATCTGGGTAGCTCAGTCAGTTAAGCGTCTGACTTTGCCTCAAGTCATGATCTAGAGGTTTGTGAATTTGAGCTCTGCATCCAGCTCTGTGCTGACAGCTCAGAGCCTGAAATCTGCTTTGGATTCTGTATCTCCCTCTCTCTGCTCTCCCCCACTCGTGCTTTTTCTCTCTCTCAAAAAATGAATAAATATTTTTTTAAAATGTTTAAAGATTTCATGCAAAAGGAAGGCAAATACCATAAATAGGCACATTTGAAAGTTCTTCATTATCACCCCCAACTCAATTCCAATTAAAAGTACATCCTACTCACATGACACTATCTACATGCAAAGATTTATAAATAATTTGTACTTCATATGAATTATTTTATTCTCAACATCATATTAACTCTACTTAAAATGAGGACCTTAAGGGAATAGAAATGTGAAAATAGGGATTGGGGTGGGTATACTAGGATGTATCAAGAGAAGAATAAATTTGGAACTTTGAATACAGTGGTAACTATTTTTGGCTGAGTAGGATCTAAGAATGTTAGACTACTGAACAATGATAGGTAACAGAGTCCCCTGGTGGATATTTGTATTACTCTGTGCTGACCTAATTGTTAATTGCCACAAATAGTATTGGGGAAATCAAAATGGACATGTAGTCTCATCTCCTAGTCTGCTTGAGGCCTGTGGAAAAGCCCCAAACATGGTTCAAACATGTCTGCACTGTCACTGGATTAAGATTCCCTGAGGCTCAGCATGGAGAAAGAAATTAGAAGGCCATCTAGAGAAACCACAATGTAGAAAAACCAGAATGTAGAGCTAATTAGGCCAGTTTAAGCAGCATGTTCAGGACATCACTGGGATACTCATGGCAGGCATAGTGTTGGGCTGTATCCAGTAATCTTACATCTCAGCTTTCCTCATGTCCAGGGGCTATGTCATCAGGCCTTAGAACTCTTCCAAGGGACCCTCTTCTGAAAGAAAGGATCATGAGAAGTAGAAAGTATTTTTCTCACCAGTTCCAAGGACAGAAGAAAGCTAGGCCTTCAGTGGCCCACAGTCTAGAATATTAGATGTTAACAGAATGAAAGAAGAGGTGCAGACTGAGGAAACAAGAAGGGAAGGACTGCAGGGTGGCCACAGCTCCAGCCCTGACTATATGAGAATCCCACCCTGGCCCTACCAACGACTCCTACAGAGAATATCTGGAAATGAGATCTAGAGAGAAAAATGGAAGTCCCAATTCAGGTCATAAAAACATATGGAATCCTCAAGTACTAAGATGTGGCATCTGGCTTGACAGATTTGCATTTGTGCTCACCAACTGTGGAAGTCTGGGACACTTTGATTGTATGGAAGATGTTAAAAAATTATTCGTCGAAAGAAATAGAGGAATCATGGGGCATTTTAAGATAGGTTGAATCTGAGAGACAAATTGCAATGAGGAGCGGGATTTAGGTAGTAGATACTAGGTCATACCAGAGAGATTTAAGGAATTTAAATTATATGGCCTTTATATTAAAGAATAATATTTTAGGGGTGCCTGGGTAGGTTAAGTGTCCAACTCTTAATTTTTGGCTCAGGTCATGATCTTACGGTCATGAGATCAAGCCCCGGGTCAGGCTCTGCACTGGGCATGGAGCCGCTTGGGTCTCTCTCTCTCTCTCTCTCTCTCTCCCCCCACCCCCTTTGCCCCTCCTCTGATTGCACTCTCTATTAAAAAGGACAATATTTTAAATATTTCTAGGATTCTTAGAGGCAGAAGAAAATTTATATGTTTATAAATTTTTTTCAACTCTGCAACTAAATTTCATGGTGGATGCCTCTTTTGGCTCTAAAGGCAAACCTGGAAACAAATAAAGAAAGATGGGTACAGTGCTCCCACCTATCAGTCACTAAAATGTTGCTGGCATTGAGCATATCTGAACCATCAAGGGAAGGAGACAGCCCAAAGAACTTATCCTTTCTGGTAAAATCTTGGCAAACCATGGGTAGTAGGGAACCAGTACAGAAGTCTCAGCTCTGAACCTCAATCTTCTGATGGGGATCCTTTTATCTAGTCTGCATTTCCTGGAATGTAACCTCTGCCCTTTATTTATTTTATCTTTGCCTCTATCCAGTGTTACAAATAAGACTGGCCCCAATATTTTTATGATTGGCAAATTAATAATCTGGAAATGAAAGTGTTATGAAGGCAGGGACTTGGTCTTATCTCATGCACTTATCCATAGCACTTAGCTCCCAGGTCCTAGCAGGTGTCTGGTAGATATTTGTTGAATGAGGGAATCTCAAAGAAAATATTTTTTTTTTACTTTTTGAGTGGGGGTGGGGATGAAGAATGACAGCAGTAATAATACTAGCTTTCACTTATTGAAAACCTATTATTTGTCACTATATGAAATGCATTTCATAGTTTATCTCAGTTCCTCTAGTCCTTCAGTCACCTTATTGGATAGAGGGAACTATCTCCATTTTATAGATGATAAGACTAAGGCTCAGAGTGGATAGGTAACAGGACTGCAATCTTATGGCTAATATGTGGCAAACCCAAAACTGGAGCCAAGTTTGTGTGGCTCCAAATTTATGGCTTTTCATTAAAAGTTGATATCACTACATCTAAGAAGATACAATTCTCCTGTGACTGAGGAGCCTTTTAAGGGCCCCTTTCATGTCCTTGTTCCTCAGGCTATAGATAAAGGGGTTCAACATGGGGGTCACCACGGTGTACATTGCAGCTGCTGCAATGTCTTTCTCTTCAGAGGCAACAGAGGCAGGGCACAAATAGGCACTGAAGAGTGTCCCATAGAACACACAGACAACACAGAGATGGGAACTACAGGTGGAAAAGGTCTTGCCTCCTGCACCAGGAGTTTGGACCCTCAGGATGGTCAATACAATGTGGATGTAGGAGATGGCAATGCAGATAAAGGGGACAATGAGTACTGTGCCTCCTAAGGCAAAAACCGTCAACCTGTTGATGTGAGTGTCAGAACATGACAGCTTCAGGACAGGAGTTATGTCACAGAAAAAGTGAGCTATTTCCCCAGGGACACAGAAGGACAGCCGAGCCATGAGGAGGGTGTGAGTCAGGGCAACAACGTGGGTGAGGACCCAGCACAATGCAAGCAGCAGGGCACAGACTTGGGGGCTCATGACTGTGGGGTAGTAGAGAGGGCGACAAATGGCCACATAACGGTCATACACCATTACAGCCAGGAAGAAACTATCCAGATCACCAAACATCAGAAAGAAATACATTTGTGTGAGGCAACCAGCAAAGGATATGGTGTGATGTTGAGTCTGCACATTTACAAGCATCTTGGTAACTGTGGAAGATGTTAAACCTACGTCAACAAAAGACAGATTGGCCAGAAAGAAGTACATGGGGGTGTGGAGATGTGGGTCTGATCTGATGGCCAAGATGATGAGCATGTTCCCAGTTAAGGTGACAAGATACATACACAGGAAAATTCCAAAGAATAACTGCTGTTGCTCTGGTGACTCAGATATTCCTCGGAGGAAAAATTCAGAGATTCTGGATTGGTTTTCCATGATTCTGCAGCATATGGAGGCTAGGGAGGACAGTTAGATGATAGATTTCTTCTAGAATTCTACATGTAATGACTCTCAAATTTTCTAACTTCCAAATCTCTCTTTATATTCATTATCTTCCCTAATCTGACTTCATCTCTAATCTGACACTACTTCCTTCTTTTTCCTCTTTCTTAGGAATCTCATAGATTCTTCCTTTCTTCTCTCTTTTCCTCTAGTCAATCTTTTATACAGAAGGTACCCTTCCAAGGAGGCTCCGGGTATTGTTCAGCCCTGGCATTACCAAGCCTTGGACTAGGTCTACCATCCCATATCAGCTTCACCATTGCTTCGCACAGTACATGAGTAGACTGAGATGAGTTGAATCTTACATTCTCTTGGTAACCCCAAATTCATACAATTTTTAAACTCCCACAATATCTCATTTTAGAGGGAAGGGCATATAAAGAACTCATGTTCCTTTATTTCCATATCATTTCTTCTTAAATAGGAAATATGAGGTTCTGTATTTTTTCCCTTGTGTGTTTGAGTATTTTTGTCATTGGCATCATCATCATCCCATAGCTGACATTTACCAGCCACTTACTATACTTATCAGCCACTGTACTAAGTAGAACTTCATATAGATCATCTCCTTTAATTCTTAAACAGCACTATGAAGCAGAGGTTATTATTCTTATGATTTTATAGAGAAGAAAACTGAGTAACATACAGAGGGACTCACAGCTCACAAATATTAGAGACAGAATTCCAACCGATAGCACTGGACACCAGAGACAGCATTATCAGTCAATAGAGATAGAAAGGGATTTTCTACCATCAAACATTTAATCTCTCAACATTTCTAGTTTCATAGGTTTAGCTTCACTTGCCCTTTCTATCTTGAATACTTGTCTTTTATAGAAGAGCAATGAAGTTTAGGAATGAGATAGAACCTACAGAATCATCTGGTCTAGAAGTCCCCAAACACTGGTCTGTGAGATGCTTGCTAAAAGTACAGAATCCTCAGCCCTACTGAATTAAATCATCTGTGATATAGTCTGGGTACCTGTATTTTAAAAACTGAAACTAAAAGTAAACCATGCTCAGGTATTTTGATGCTCAATAAGGATCAAGAAAACTTCATTTAGTTCAACTGTTCCATCTATTCACAGATGATTAAGCAAAGTTTTGGAAACGTGATGTGACTGTAAAAGTTAACACTGCTCCTTAGAGGAAGAGAGTGTAAGAACTAGTGTATCCAGGCTCTCAGACTAGCGTTGTTTCAGTTTAGTCAGTTACCTTTCCATTTTTCATGATGTTTTCTTATCCATATCTTAAAGATCTAAATAAGTTTCTATTCCCCATCTCTATTCAGAGTCCACACCTAAAGAAAAACCCAATACAAATTCCAAGCCAATACAAGATATATTGAACCATTGTTTATATTTTGAAGTTAATATTTCAGTCTTTAGCAAGAGCAATAACTGAGAACATCACATGTTTATCTACCCCTGAACCCTATTGAGGAACACATCTCAGAGCTATATAACTTACTCTGAGACGTCAGAACGCCACACAGTATTTTCTCCCCTACTCTTTCTCTCAATGGGGAATGTGACATCTCACAAAGGTTAAGCTCTGTAACTGGGCACATTCTAATACCCATGTCCTGGAAACAAGAGACTCTCTTAAGACCCAACTGACTGTGTGTCTTCTCGAGAGGATGGTGATGCAGACCAGCACACATGCTGGCCCTGACATCCAGATCCTACCTTTAGCGAGTGAGTCCATTCATTCTTATTGGAGATCGCAAAGATTGCAATTTATTTTAGGGAAGAGCTGTATCTGTTTCATTATCTCTGTTGGCATACAATCCTTTGATCACACTATTCCTATAGAGATCCCTCAGTCTATACTATCCACCAGTTAACATCAGAAGTCCTCTAAAAGGCTCCAAAGCTCTACTCAAGGGACTTGTGCTAATATATCTTGTTCTACCCTTTGGTTCTTTCTTTCCTTAAAAGGGTTTCTCATCCTTACTCCTGTCTAAAGTCTCAGAAAACTTTGTATATCATAGAGACAACAGTGAGGTGCTTCCTGAACCTTGGGGCAACCTCTGTCTCTGTCATCCCAGGGTAGTAAGATCCTTTACTTACCTCCACTGCTTCCTCATCTACTGTGTCTGCCAAGTAAGAGCTGGCTTGGACATCGTGGAGAGAATATTCCAAAGGCAGTAACTGCTATCCTGCAACTGTTTGTCTCAAGTTTCTCTTCTTACTGCTACCCTCATTACTGAGAAGAAGGCATTGCATATGTCCTTAATTTGGGAGGAAGGTGGGAAGAGCTCTGATTCTTCTTGACAAGAGTTGTGATGGGATTAACTGGAATCAGAAATTAGGGTCAAGAATCAGAAAAAGAGCTTGTTAAACTGAGCCTAAAAATAAGTTTAGAGGGAGATGAATGGATCAAGAAGATGTGGTTTATCTATACCATGGAATACTACATGGCAATGAGAAACAATGAAATGTGGCCATGTGTAGCAACATGGATGGACCTTGAGGGTGTTATGCTGAGCGAAATAAGTCAGGCAGAGAAGGACAAATACCATATGTTTGCACGTATAGGAGGATTAGGAGGAACTTGACGGAGGACCAAGGGGGAGAAGAAGGGCGGAAATGGTGGGGGAAAGGGAGAGAGGCAAACCATGAGAGACTCTTGAATGCTGACAAAAACTGAGGACTGATGGATGTGGGGGGGTGGGGGGATGGGCATGAAGGAGGGCACTTTGGGGATGAGCACTGAGTGTTATGTAGAAACTAATTTGACAATAAACTATTTGTAAAAAAAATAAATAAATAAATAAAAATAAGTTTAGAGGGGAAAAGGGAGAGTGAGAGCAGGAGCAAGAGGGAGAGAGTGAGAGAGAGAAGGATTCCAGATGAGGAGCCTAAGAGATTAACAAAGGATTGTGAAACCAAGCTAAGGACAGATCTGTAGGGAAGACCAGAATTATCTTAGTTATATTCATCAGCTGGAACAAAGAAGAGGGTCTGTACTGAATTTTTAAGATGCTCTGGGACACATGGTACTCTGATCCTATTCAACCCAGGTATTCAGGAATTTTGAGGTATTTTATATTTGTATTTTGAAACCTGAACCGAGAAACTCAGAAATAAGGATCTGGCTCATCAGGCTAATACCAGGAGGAAGCTGAAGAGGGTTCTACTTTGGGCATCTGCAGACAAGGAGTCATGGGACAAAGCTCCCTAGAGCCTTGTTAGAGCTAACATTCATAATTGCCCAATTTCCTAAGTCTCTCATAATACACCAAATTAGTATAGTACTGGCTTCATTAGAAATTTGGAAGCTTACCTTTTTCTCTGTTAAGTAGTAGCATTAAGGGGTTATGCTATTTGTATTGATTTGTAACCATAGTCCATGCAAAAATGCTCTTTCTATGTAAATAAATATCTTAGCTTTCTCACTTGCAACAAAACTCCTGTTCCTAAATTCCTCCTGTAAATCTGGAAGCTACTACAAAGAGTTTAGTGGCATATGACATATATTTCTTAAAGAATTCTCATGCTTCCAGTTAAAGATGTTATATTAAAATCGTGCATCTAATTTCATTCTCTCCTAAAATCTTACGAAAAGTAAAGTGATTTTTTAAAAAGTCATAAACCCCACAGGGCAGTTAAGAGTAGAAAGGGAATGGTGAGGAGAAAAGTGAGAGTGGTGATAAAGATGGTCTTAACATTGCACTCAACCTGACTAAGCTGTAGGCAATATCTCCTGGCTGTGGTCCCGATGTCCACTTTCCTAGAGATTTACTTTAGAAGACTTATAGAGTTTACTTTTTTCTCTGTCCCTTTGAGATATAAATCTCCCTGGTTCTTGACAGTCTTACAACCTAGGAATGTCTTTCTCATGGACTTGGGAGCCATCTCTTTAAAATGGAATCATGAAGAAAGAGCATACTTATCTCCCAGTCTCTGTGGAATGGTAGGACCCTTACTTTAGTGGATGCCAGTCAGCAAACACAGATAGCCTAATCACAGTGACCAACTTTTTAAGAGCCTCCAGTGCTTTTACACTAGCTCATCCCAGCATTTAAAAATCATCCTGCTGGCTCAGTCAGTAGGGTATGTGACCCTTGATTTCAAGGTTGAGAGTTAAGCCCTATGTTGGGTGTAGAGCTTACCTTTTAAAAAGTTCTCCTGTTGGGATGAGCACTGGTCATTGTGTGTAAGTGATGAACCACAGGAATCTACCCCAAAAAACTGAGAGCAGACTTTACATACTGTACATTACCCAATTTGACAATAAATTACAGATTTTTAAAAAGTCCTCTTGCTTTTTTTTCAGTGGAATTGAGTTCAGTCTTTTTCCCCTACTGCAATCATCTCTTCCCTCAGTTTTATTGAAATATAATTGACATGCAACACTATATAAGTTTAAGGTATACAGCATAGTGACTTCACTTACATATAGTGTAAAATGATTATCACAGTAAGTTTACTTATCATTTATCATCTCATATAGATACAAAAAAAGGAAAAAATTGTTTTTTCTCCTTGTGATGAGAACTCTTAGGATCTACTCTTTTAACAGCTTTCATATACACCGTACAGTAGTGTTAACTATAGGTATTATGTTGTACATTATATCCTCGTCACCTATTTATCTTAAAACTGAAAGTTTCTACCTTTTGATCACCTTATTTCAATTCCCCAACCTCCTAACCTCTTCCCCTGGGATCCCTTTGTCTGTAAGTATGAGATTTGGGGGGTTTTTTGGTTTTTTCAATTCCACACATAAGTGAAAGCCACATATACAGAATTTGTCTTTCTCAGTTTGACTTATTTCACTTAGCATAATACCCTTAAGTCCCATCCATGTTGTTTCAAATGGAAGGATTTCATTCTTTTTTTTAAATTGCTGAATAGTATTCCAGTGTGTGTGTGTGTGCGTGTGTGTGTGTGTGTGTGTGTGTGTGTGTGTGACAGCTTCTGTATCACTCGTCTCCTGATGGACACTTCCATTGTTTCCATGTCTTGGTTGTGGGCAGTAATGCTGCAATAAACACAAGGTGCAGATATCTCTCGGATATAGTGGTTTCATTTCCTTCAAGTATATTACCAGATGTGGACTTGCTGGACTGCATGGTCATTCTATTTTTAATTTTTTGAGGTATCTCCATACTGTTTCCCATAGTGGCCAACTTACAATTCCCCCAACAGTGCACAAGACTTCTCTTTTCTCTATATCTTCACCTGTAAATGTGTTAAATAAGGTCTTCCTTGCATGTTTAGCTCCATGTGCTGTAAATTTTTTTTAGCTCCATCTGGTGTTAACTGAGTCAACAGACATGGAAAAGTGGAATTCTGAACTGGTAGTAGGTGAAATATAAGAATCAATCCTGTCGGCACCAAAGAATCCTCAAAAAGGCCCAGAAACTGGAAGCTCTTGGTACTTCGGGACCAACGAGTGAAAGAGAAGACTAAGAGGTGACAGTTATTTCAAAAGAAGCTAGATTCCTAGATTACTCTTTACACCCCACACTGTGGGAATGCTGCCCCTGTTCTATCCCAGCAGAAACTGGGAGGTTTACTTTCTGGAGAAGCTTGGGACTGGGGGTTGTCACAAATAACTCACAATTATATTATTAGTGAATCATGTGAAAAACAAGAAAATTACATGTCTATACATGCACATTGAATGTTGAATGTTGAAACCCACAGCCTTTTCTCCAGACTTTGCTGCCATATCTTTATCCTGAATATAAAATATTAGAAGAATTTTCTTTGGAGGCTGAACAGGAAAGAACTAAAGATACTGGCATTGGAGGTTTCCTCCTCAAAACAGGTTTCCCAGTCAGATCACACTTTAGTAGAACTCAAAGTCAACAGCTCCATCGACAAGCACAGAGTTACCAGCCAGTTCCTAAAAATGTACTGGGTTATTGCATAAGTCAAACAGGACATAAATATGAAGTGCACAGCTCAATGAATTTTCCATATGTTTATACCAGTGTAAAACTCCACAAATCAAGATATATAATATCTCCTTCAAGTTAGAAGGCTCTCTCTTTTCCCTTCTGAGGCATTATCCTCTCAAAGGTAACTACTCTTGTGATACATATTATCAGAAGATTAGTTTAAGTAAAAGGAATCACACAGTAGAACTCTTGCATCTGGCTTCTTTAGCTCAATATGACATCTGTCAACTCAATCATGTTGTGAAATATAGCAAAAGTTTATTTTTTATTGTTGTATAACATTTCATTATAAAAATAATACCTTATTCATTTTTTGTGTTGACTAAAATATATGGATTGGTTCCAGATTTTGACTGTTACGAATAAAGGTGACAGGAGCATCCTTAAGTATGCATTTTGTGGGCCATATGTACTTGTTTCTCAAGGGTGTATATGCAGAGGTGATATGTCTGAGTCTTAGGGTAAGCAATATTTAAATTTTTTTTAATGTTTTATTTATTTCTAGGAGAGAGAGAGAGAGACAGCATGAGCAGGGGAGGGTCAGAGAGAGAGAGAGAGAGAGACACAGACTCTGAAACAGGCTCCAGACTCTGAGCTGGCAGTCAGCACAGAGCCCGACGCGGGGCTCGAACCCACGAACCGCGAGATCATGACCTGAGCGAAAGTCAGACGCTTAACCGACTAAGCCACCGGGGGGCCCCAGGGTAAGCAATATTTAATGTTAGTATATGTAGGCAAACTATGTTCCAAAATGCTTATATAAATTTCCATTCCCATCCAAAATAATTGAGAGTTCTAGTTGCTAAATAGTCTCAACAAAAATGGCAGTGGCAGTGGTTGTTTTTATCTCTGGGGTAATGTTGAGGAAAACTGGGGAGATGAAAATGTCTTATATTTTTGTCTGTATATATTTTAAAGTATTTATTTAAATTCCAGTTAACATACAGTGTAATATTATTTTCAGATGTACAACATGGTGATTCAACACTTCCATGCAACACCTGGTGCTCATCGCAAGTGTATTCCTTAATCCCCATCACCTGTTTAACCCAGGTCTTACCCACCTCCCCTCTGGTAACCATCTGTTTGTCCTCTATAGTTAAGAGTCAGTTTCTTGGTTTGCCTCTCTCACTCTTTTTTCCCTATGTTTTGTTTCTTAAATTCCACATATAAGTGAAATCATATGGTATTTGATTTCTCTGACTGACTTACTTCACTTAGTATAATACTCTCTAGCTCCATCTATAGTGGCTACATGGATATATACATGTATAAATATTAATTAATTTTATAGGTAATTGTGTTTTTTACTCCCTGTATTTTTTAATGTAAGAATAATTTTTTAATGTAAGGCTATTATGAGCAACTTTAAGGTGATAAATGCCAATTTGAGTAAAATGGACAAATACTTCAAAGATAAAATACATTAAAGCTGACAAAAGAAAAGAAAGTCTGAATAACTTGCTATCTGCTAGAGTAATGGAATCCATTATCAAAAGTTCCCATAATGAAAATACCAAGTCCCCAATGATTTCACTGTTGGGTTCTTCCAAACATTTAAGGAAGAAATAATCAGTCTTACATTAACTCTTCACCAGAATAGTAGAAGAGGAAAAAGTCTGTAACTCTTTTTGTGAGGCAAGTATGGCCCTAATACTAAAATTAGAGAAGTAATAAAAAGAAAGGAAAATCAAATAATGATCTCTGATGTTTCAAAATTCTAAACAAAGTATTACAAAATTAAAAATTAGAGATACACTAAAAGCATACTACACTGAGCCAAAGGGCTTATTCATGATGACAGATTAGTTTAACATTTGAAAAACAATCAAAGAAAATCATTCCACTAACATGGAAAAGTGAATAATCATTTCAAAATTTCAATAGATACAACAAAAGTATTTGGTAAACTTCAACACCCAATAAAACCTATAGGAAACTAGGAATATTTCCCTTCTTCTGCTGGCTTTACACTTCATTTGTTTTCTTTTTCAAGCTCCCTTAGGTATAAGGTTAGGTTGTGTATTTAAGACTTTTCTTGATTCTTGATGTAGACCTGTGTTGGTATTAACTTCCCTCTTATGACAGTTTTTGCTCATCCCAAAGGTTTTGGATAGTCATGTTTTCATTTTCATTTGTTTCCATGTACTTTTTAATTTCCTGGTTGACCATTAATTCTTTAGTAGGATATTCTTTAGTCTCCATGTATTTGCGGTGTTTTTCAAATTTCTTCTTGTGGTTGACTTCAAGTTTCATAGTGTTGTGATCAGAAAATATGCATGGTATGATCTCAATTTTTTTGTATTTGTTGAGGGCTGATTTCTGACCCAGTATGTGATCTAATGTGGAGAATGTTCCATGTGCATTTGAAAAGAATGTGTATTCTGCTGCTTTTGGATTAAATCTTCTGAATATATCTGTTAAGTTCATCTGGTCTAGTTTGTCACTCAAAGCCACTATTTCTTTGTTGATTTTCTGCTTAGATGATCTGTCCATTGCTGTAAGTGAGGTGCTAAAGTCCCCTGCTATTATTGTATTATTATCAGTGAGTTCCTTTCTGTTTGTTATTGTTTTATATATTTGGGTGTCTTCAAGTTGGTGCATATATATTTACAATTGTTAGGTATTATTGTTGGATAGACCCCTTTAGTATGATGTAATGAATGCCTTTCTTCATCTCTTGTTACAGCCTTTTGTTTAAAATCTAGTTTGTCTGATGTAAGTATTGCTACTCTGGCTATCTTTTGACATGGAAAATACTTCTTCATTCCTTCACTTTCAATCTACAGGTGTCTTTAAGTCTAAAATGAATCTCTTGTAAGCAGCAAATAGATGGGTCTGGTTTTTTTTAATCTGTTCTGATATTCTGTGTCTTTTGATTGGAGTATTTTGTCCATTTACAGTCTGAGTAATTATTGACAGATATGAATTTAGTGCCATTTTATCACAGAACAAATACTGTTGAACTGTCTATACTACCCAAAAGAATCTACACATTTAATGCAACATGCATCAGAATACAACACCATTTCTCACAGGACTAGAACAAGTAATCCTTCTGTATGGAGCCATAAAAGATCTGGAATAGCCAAAGCCATCTTGAAAAAGAAAAGCAAAGTTGGGGGCATTACCATTCCAGACTTCAAGTTATATTACAAAGCTGTAGCCATCAAGACAATATGGTACTGGCACAAAAACAGACACATAGATCAATGGAGTAGAATAGAAAAACCCAGAAATGGACCCACAGCTATATGGTTAACTAATCTTTAACAAACCAGGAAAGACTATCCATGGGAAAAAAAAAGATAGTCTCTTCAACAAATGGTACTGTGAAAATTGTACAATAACAGGCAAAAGAATGAAACTGGACCACTTTCTTACACCACATACAAAAATAAATTCAAAATGGATGAAAGACCTAAATGTGAGACAGGAAACCATTAAAGTCCTAGAGGAGGCAGTTACCTGTTAGACACCAGTCATAGCAACTTCTTACTTCTGGAGGCATGGGAAACAAAAGCAGAACTAAACTATTTAAACTACATCAAAATAAAAACTTTCTGCACAGCAAAGGAAACAATCAACAAAACTAAAAGGCAACCTTTGGAATGGGAGATATTAGCAAATGACATATTAGATAAAGGGTTAGTATCCAATTTGACCATAAATTATATTTAAAAAAATAAGATTAAAAAAAAACACAAAATAAATACAGAACTTATAAAATTCAACACCCAAAAAACAAATAAGCCAGTTAAAAAATGAGCAGAAGACATGAATTGACATTTAAAAAAAAAAAGACACAGAGAGGGCTAATTGACATATAAAAAATGCTCAATATCACTCATGATCAGGGAAATACAAATCAAAACTACAATGAGATACCACCTTACACTAGTCAGAATGGCTAAAATTAATAATGCAGGAAACAAGAGGTGCTGACAAGGATGCAGAAAAAAGGGAACCCTCTTACATTGTTGGTGGGAATGAAAGCTGGTGCAACCACTGTGGAAAACAGTATAATGGTTCGTCAGAGAGTTAAAAATAGAACTACCCTATGATCCAGCAACTGCACTACTAAGTATTTATCCAAAGGATACAAAAATTCTGATTTGAAGGGATATATGCACCCTGATGTTTATAGCAGCATTATCAACAATAGGAAAATTGTGGAAAGAGCCCAAATGTCCATTGACTGAAGAATGGATGAAGAAGATGTGGTATATGTGTGTGTGTGTGTGTGTGTGTGTGTGTGTGTGTGTATTATTCAGCTAGTAAGAATAATGAAATCTTGCCATTAGCAATGATATGGATGTGCTAGAATGTATTATGCTAAGTGAAATAAGTCAGTCAGAGAAAGACAAATACTATGTGATTTCACTTAAAAGAGGAATTTAAGAACCAAAACAGATGAACACATGGGAAAGGGGACAAACAAGAGAGAGGGAGGCAAACCATAAGAGACCCCTAACTACAGAGAACAAATTGATGGTTGGTCGAGGGGAGGTGGGTGGGGGGATGGGCTACATGGGTGATGGGTACTAAGGAGGGCACTTATGTTGAGCACTGGGTGTTATATATAAGTGATAAATTCCACTCCTGAAGCCAACATTACACTATATGTTAAATAACTAGAATTTAAATAAAAATTTCAAAAAAAAAGAATTGGAAATATGGTATTATAATCAGACAATTATTAGACGAGCTGATTATACGCCTAAAAAGTCACCCCCAAATCTATGACTTATTGAATTAATAAAACAATATAGCAAGGTCACTGAGGCAAAGGCAACATACAAAACCAACTGTATTTCTGCATCCTAGCCATGAACAAATAGAAAACAAACATTCTAAACATGGTATTTACTTTAGAATAGAAAAGCATAGATATCTAGGAATAAATTTAAGGTAATGTGCAAGACCTCTTTACTAAAATTTATATTATTAAAACGGTATTGAAATAAAGCAGGCAAAAATGAAGAATTATGCTATATTCATAGACTGAAATTTTCAGCATTAATATGATATATATTCTTCCTAAGTTAGTCTATTAACCAAATCACATTCATCGTCGTTGCATATGTCTATGTGTGTATAAAGTTAATTCTAACGTTCACATAAAAACACAAGTACCAAGGATAGCCAAGGAAACAAACTTGGAAGACTTATACAACCGTGTATCAAGACTTATTATAAAACTGCTGTAATTAAAACTGTGTCATTGGCCAAAGACAGGCAAAATAAAAAATAATGGTGATTTTAGATGAAAAGACAGAAGAATATCTTCATAATCAAAAGTATGCAAATATCTCTTAGGGCACAAACAGCATAATCAAAAAGAAAAAAAGAAATTCAATTATATTAAAATTAATAACTTCTATTTCTCAAAAGACACCAATAAGAAAGTGAAAAGTTCACACCCAGAGGAGGAGATATTTGACATGTATATATGAAAATCATTCTGAAAAACTAAAGTTGAAATCATGCAAAATCTAGAACCCCCAAATTCTACTACTAAGTATATATTCAACCAAAATGTGTACATATGTTCCCCACAAGGCAATGTATAAGAATATTTGTATCATCACTCTTTGTGAAATACTAAAAGGAAATCATCTAAATGGCTATCAACAGCAGAACAGACGAAGTGTGGCATATCCATCAGTAGAATACTACCAGCATCATCACTCTCTGCCTCCTGCTCCTCTCTCTGTCCTATCCTTGCCCCTGAGAATTTGGAGTGTCTGTTGCAGTTATCCCACGCCAATATCAGCATCATGTTGGGTATGTGTGAGGAGGGAGGAGAGAGATAACTTGTCTCTCATGTCCCACGTCTCCAGATTGAGAAGGGCAATGCACAGGCAAATGCATCTAAGAAAACACATTTTCACCAGGACTTCATTTAGACACAAGATCTTGGATATTGACCTGATGTTGCAGTACAATGAAATTCTGAAGCTTTGGGGAAAGGAGTGAGTCTATTTTGAATGTGGAAAGAATATAAATAATTTCAGGTGGTGGTAATTAAAAAGAGCCAAAAATCCTTTGCTATTCTTTTTATGGATAGATGGAGCTTAAGTTCTTTCTCTTAGTCATTGGGTTGGTCTTCGTGACTTTTTTCATACATGGTAGGCAGTGAAAATGAGATTCTAGGATTCCCAGAGCTAGGTTTTATGAAGAGCATGCAGCTTCCACCTTGATATTTGCTGTCCAACTCTCAACAATAGCCAACTCATGGAAAGAGCCTAAGTGTCCATCAGCTGACAAATGGATCAAGATGTGGTTTATCTATACAATGGAATACTACATGGCAATGAGAAAGAATGAAATCTGGCCATGTGTAGCAACATAGATGGACCTTGAGGGTGTTATGCTGAGAGAAATAAGTCAGACAGAGAAGGACAAATATCATATGTTTGCACGTATAGGAGGATTAGGAGGAACTTGACGGAGGACCATAGAGGAGAAGAAGGGGGGAAATGGTGGAGGAAGGGAGAGAGACAAACCATGAGAGACTCTTGAATGATGAGAACAAACTGAGGACTGATGGGTGTGGGGGAGGAGGGGGGAGATGGGTATGGAGGAGGGCACTTGTGGGGATGAGCATTGGGTGTTATATGGAAACCAACTTGACAATAAACTATTTGTGAAAAATAATAATAATAATAAAAATATTTGCTGTCCAGAGGCCCCCTTTCTGAACTCTGCCGCCAGTGCTGTGAGCAGCTCAAGTGATTTGGAAAGGCCAGGCACAGGTGCTCAGACCTAACAAACCAATGGAAAATGCATGAGTTATTAAAAAACGGTCCTGATAAAACTAGCTACTGTGAAAAATTAAAAGTAAAGGTAGATATTTTTCTCACACCATACCACAACATAAACTGCAAGTAAATTAAAACATGGGGTAATGCGCATTAAGAAGCGCACTTGTTATGATGAGCACTGAGTATCATATCTAAGGGATGAATCACTAAATTCTACTCCTGAAAGCTATGCTACACTGTTAAGCAATTTGAATTAAAATAAAATCTTGGCAGAAAAAAAGGAGACAAAATTTAAATATACTATTTAAAATTTAGAAGAAATAACTAAATTACATTTTCTTGATCTGTAAGATGGAAAGGACTTTTCAGTATAAAAGTAATGGAAAAAAGCACAAAGCCACATATCTGTCAAATTTGACTATAAAAATCATTTTTAAAAAGTTGTAGTCATCTTGGAATGACAAGGACAGAAGACAACACCCATAAAATATTTTCATTTGTTTTATTGCCATTAATATCCATTTTAAAAAAACGCAAGTATCCCAATAGAAAAAAGGAGAAATATATTAATAAGATAATTTGAGGAATAATTACCCATGACTAAAAATCAGATGAAACAAATAGTTGATCTCACCAAAGACATAAGAATTAGAAGAATGAGATTATTTTATATCTATGGATTTGTTAGTGATTAAAACCAATGATACTAAGACAAAGTGTGGTGGTTAAGAACATGGATTCTAGTGT
Source organism: Hyaena hyaena (assembly GCF_003009895.1). Lineage (NCBI taxonomy): Eukaryota > Metazoa > Chordata > Mammalia > Carnivora > Hyaenidae > Hyaena > Hyaena hyaena. The sequence goes on along the minus strand of NW_024082250.1, from coordinate 75,881 downwards.
CATGCAGACCTATGTTGGAATTCCACCCCCTTCATTTAGTAGTTGTATGACCTTGGTCAAATCATGATCTTCCCTGAACCTCTGTTTCATCATCGGTAAAATAGGAATAATAATAGCTCCTGTATCTAAGCTTGTTGTGAGTCTTACTTGAGACCGTGTAATCAAAGTATTCAATAATATTAATAATAGTATCAATTCAATAGTATTAATAAAAATACAGGAGATAAAATATTTTTAGCAGCTTCTATGTATCAGACATTATGGCTGGTGTGATCTGTATAGGCCGCCTCATTTAATTGAGAGTTTAGGACTTGAAGGGGTTTCTCTACATGATTACTTTGTTTAGGAAAATCAGCAACAGAAATAGTTATGTTATAATTTATACTTCGATACTTCCCTCAATTGAGTTTTGCCTAGCGTATGGGACAGTAATTCAACTGCCCAGTGCATAGGGGCCTGCTGGCCAGGCTAAAGTGCACTGTATTCCAGCAAGGGGCCGCAGAATCACACTCCTGAGACTCACATCTGAGCTTAACCCCTGGGAAAGAGATGCCCTCAGTTCCCCCAGGATCCGGCCAGAGTTGGCTGGAGGACAGGCTGCACAGTGACACTGAGGTTGGCTCTAATGAGCACTTTGGGAGATGTTTTTGAGGAGCCTTTAAAACCCTAAGAAAGACTCTTGTCTTCTCAGGCTTAAGGAAGCTGCAAATGAATCATACACTCCATGTTCCTAATGAACTCTGGACCCCATAGACCCCAACTTTGTTGACTGAGTCTGAAAGGTCCCAGGAACTTCTTCATTGTAAATTATCCATCCAGGAAAAAGAAATGGAAAATTTAAAGATGCCTGACACTGATCCATGCTCTCACAGGTGAGAATGTGCAAGGGGCTGGACACACACACACACACACACACACACACACACACACACGCTTCCCAGCCCAACAAGTAGGCAGAAGTTTTCTGGGTAGATGAGCTGACTCTCCACCTAAGATCAGAAGTCTGTCTACAAACCAAAGAACAAATAGAGGATTAACTATTCACAGAAACTTCTAAGGCTGCAGTTTTTACAATGCCAATATGAAATGAGCTCTCACACCAGAATTCTATAAATCCTAGGGGAGCAGAACAGAGTGGCTACTTTCAAGCCCAGAGAAACAGAGCCTAATTCATTCTACCTTCCTTTCTCTAATGAGAAGTAAATATTGGAGAAATATGGTGTAATTGTAGGGGTGAAGGCACAGGCACTGGAGTTAGGCACACCTGCATTTGACTGTCATTTACTAGCTATCTGATCTTGAGTACATAAAATATCTCTGAAGCTCAATTTCATCATTTGCAAAGATAGTAGCACCTATGTCATGGCCTTATGAAGAATAAAACAATGCTATGAAGATGTCTCATTTTTAGCCAGTCCCTACAAATAGGAGCTGATCATGATGAGAATCCAAGAGAACTGAAATATCAGTTCCTAGAGTGAATACAGGTACCAAGAAGCAGAAGGGGAAGAGGACAATGACAAAGAAGAGACAGTGATGATGGAGTGGGCATGGCCCCCTCCCTGTCTGTGGAGAGGAGGAGATGGGGTAGATAGGACATTACAGACACTCACTGCCCAGTTAGGGAAGGGCACAGGGATGGGAGCTGAATGGTGCAGTCAAGTTCTAGGGATTGGGGAGGCTAGTAGAGAGGAGGCTATTTTGTCTGTGTGAGTGAGTGAGTGAGTGAGTGAGTGAGTGAGTGACTCTGTGTGTGTGTGTGTGTGTGTTTTGGGGAAGAGGCAGCAAAGGAAATCATCAATCACTAAACATAAATGACTTTTCCAATCATGCCTTCAAAGATATGCTCAATTCTTACCTCCTCCAATAGCCTACATTGATTTCTCTAGTCAAACTGATCTCTTCTGTGGACATCTAACACAAAAGCACAATTTGCATTTGTATGGATATTGTCTTGCCTGTTTCTATGTCCCAGGGATGTTTTCTCACACCCCCAATGAGATTCAAGATTCTCATTGGCAAAGTCCATTTATTCTCCTTTTTTCCCCAGTATAGTTCTGGCTACACAGATACATCTGTTGTTGATCTACCAATTAAATACTAACACAGGGAAGGGTTTTATCTGAACAGATAACATGAACTACAAGGGATGGGAAAACCAAGCAGAGTGAACCAAACTGCTGTTTCAGACTTCCTCCTTCTAGGACTCTCTGAGCAGCCGGAGGAGCAATCTCTCCTATTTGGTGTTTTCCTGGGCATGTACCTAGTCACCATGACAGGGAACCTTCTCATCATCCTGGCCATCAGTTCTGACCCACACCTTCATACTCCCATGTATTTCTTCCTGGCCAACTTATCATTAACTGATGCCTGTTTCACCTCTGCTTCAATACCCAAAATGCTGGCCAACATTCACACCCAGAGTCGGACCATCTCCTATTCTGGTTGCCTTGCACAGCTGTATTTTCTCCTTGTGTTTGGTGGCCTTGACAACTTCCTTCTGGCTGTGATGGCATATGACCGCTATGTGGCCATCTGTCAGCCACTCCATTACAACACAGCTATGAGTCCCCAACTTTGTGCATTAATGCTGGTTATGTGCTGGGTGCTAACCAACTGCCCTGCCCTGATGCACACACTGCTGCTGACGCGTGTGGCCTTCTGTACCCACAAGGCAATCCCTCACTTCTACTGTGATCCCAGTGCTCTACTGAAGCTTGCCTGCTCAGATACCCACATTAATGAGCTGATGATCATCACCATGGGCCTGATGTTCCTCATGGCTCCTCTCATGCTGATCGTCCTCTCCTATGTCCGCATTTCCTGTGCTGTGTTTGGCATCTCATCTCCTGGAGGGCGCTGGAAAGCCTTCTCTACCTGTGGTTCTCACCTCACAGTGGTCCTGCTCTTCTATGGATCTCTTATGGGTGTTTATTTACTTCCTCCATCAACTCACTCTGCAGAGAGTCAAAGTAGGACTGCTATTCTCTATATGGTGATTATCCCCATGCTAAACCCATTCATTTATAGCTTGAGGAACAGAGACATGAAGGAGGCCTTGGGTAAACTATTTGGCAATGGAAAAATATTCCTCTTACCATTACAGTGATGCCTGGTCCCGATATCCTGAACAACCCTACCCTCATTTTGGCGATTCCACCATTCTCAGACTGATTTTAGGGGAAGGTTATTAGGTAACTCTGGGTTAGAGGCACAATAAAAGGATATTTCCACTCATTTATTTGGCTCTAGAATGAGATATTCTGTCTCAGATTCTCTCTGGATCTCAGTACTAAGGACAGGCAGGACACCATTCTCCCTCCCTCATCTCTAAAACCGGAATATTAGCCAGAGTGAACTAAAGTATATGACATAGGCTCTGGATAAAGTATATGACATAACATGTTGGGTGTTATGGCATAGGGTGAAGGTATGAGAATACAAACATGTGTTGAGTGTCTACACGTTTCCTCATTGTTCTTCACATAAGTTCTTTGAAAAAAGGTTGTGAAAAGTATGACTCAGATGTCAATAACTTCCCCAAATCAGGTAAGTTTGATTCCAATACTCATTCTCTTTCCACTATACCACATTGTGAAGATCATGAAAAATATTGAATGATCATCACAGGAGATGAAGAGTTAAATTAATATATATTTTATGGTATTTCCTTAATATTTCATTTCTTTAACTCAAGAACACTTTTCTGTTATTGTAATGGCTGGTGAAACATAGTCAATATTTATGTATTCCTACTGTGTGCCAACTTTGTACAAAATACATGCTTTATTTTCTGGGTTCTTTCATAAAATATCCAAAATATAATGACAAAACTGTAAGTCAAGTGTGATGAAAATTTTAGAGCAATAATTTGAGGAAAAGTAGTCTGGTGGAAGTGGGTGTTCTGAGAAGTCACAAGCTTAATTGAGGTTATCTTTTTGCAGTAGGATTACAGGTTACTATTTTTTTTTAATATCCACATGTTTTGAATGAGAGTATTTTTAGAACTAGGAATGAAATTTGAGAGTTGGCCAAAAATTATTCCAATGATTAGCAAGTCACCCCAGAGAGATAAAGAAGAACCTAAAAACAGAGCTCTCCAAAGATTCAAAGTCCAGTTCATCCTCAATTAAGTGTTTTAAAAAGGAGTCTGTGACTTTTTGATGTCTTGTACAACAGATATTGTTTTGAATGGAAGACAACTACACAGGAAAAAGATTACACCTGTGTGCATTTCCCTTTGGCCATCCTCTCTTCTTCTCTCCATCCCTTCTTCTTGAATAGAAGAGGTGGTAATAACATGACAACCAGAGAAACCAGACTAGACCATCCTGGCCTTGAAGTAGGTTATGTGCTCTGACTGCATCAATCTACTACTGCAGTCTACAGTAGGAAAGCAAAGGTTTAAAATATCAAGCTTTATGTTTGTCCGTAGTGTCCCTCTTTTTCGAACCAATTTCTTACCTGTAATACTCCCACCTCTACCCTCCAGTCACCCAAACACACCATGCTGTTTACCATTTATTCAGTCTGTTCTCTGCCCTGTAGAAATAGGCTATCCTAGTGATCAAACTCCCATTCCTGGAGGACTAAACCAAATATGATTATATCTCTTAAAAGACATGCACTCAATTTGCAAGTAAGGCTCACTCTTCTACAGGACCATTTACACTTTTGAAGGTGATCTTTTTAAACCAAATGGATCTCAAATGGATAGGATATTTCTGGAGATATTTCTGAATCCAGAAATTTTAGGTGCAGGGATATAGCTGAATATAGTATGGTTATACCTATTTCTCCTATTCTCATGTTCTTAACTATATTGGCCCCTTATAAGATTAAGAGAATAACCAGGAATACTGTTCAGGCAGAGGGAATGACTTGGTAAAGGACAGCACATGTACTGTAAATAAGGACTCCATAAATTAAAAAGTTGCTTTACTTTTTTTTCCAGAAGATATATTTGCTTCATTTGTCATTTTAAAAACTATAATCAAACTTTAATATGTTTTAATTAGGAAAAGTATTTCTTTTGTATATGAAAATTTAGAGACTTTATGTCATATCTAAGAATCCCACTATATCCTGTGGGATATAGATAGCTAATTACAACTAATAAAATTCTGAGAAGGAAACAGTCATTTACATAGTACAGAATCACAATGTAAAAACCTTTGGAAATAAAACCATCCCAAATTTATATTTCAAGATACTGTTAGATATTATAATTGTTTTTTAATGACAATAATTAATGGCGTATAAAAGCAGGTGAGGGAGATATTTTGAAGTGCTACTGGTAATTGGAACACAAATTGGTATAGACTTCTAGGAAATAAGCTGATAATATATATTTTAAGCATAAAAAATATTTGTACCTTATGACCTACTCTTTCACTTTCAGGAGTCTGATCAAAGAAATAGTAAAACAACATTGTTAAGAACTTTGATATAAAGATATTACTCATAAGAGAAACAGAAAGACCCAAACTTTGGTCACTATGGCTAATTATGCTATGTTGACATGATAGAGTAGTGTATGGGCTTTCTAATATTTGATAACATATCATTACTGAATTCATTATGAATTAATTATTTATAATACTTGGCTAAAAAAACCTTGAATACATCAAAATATTAAAAGTGACTATCCCAACGTGAAGGAATTATGTATGATTACTGTTTTCTCTCTTCAATATCCACTTTCCACTTGTATATTGTACAGTACAATCTTACTTTGATAATCATAAATTGAAGTAACTTTAAAATTTCATATGAATTTATTTTAGCCAATACCTATACTCTGGTGGTCTGGAGTTTGCTGTGGAGACAAAATTAATCTTTCTCTTGTTTAAGAGAGAATTTCTAGAAAATTCTATGCTTTCAACAAATAGATGCTAGATGAGGTTATTATATATAGATCTTCCTTGACTCACAGTGGAATATGCCCTGATTAACCCACTGTAAGTTGACAATATCCTGAAGTGAGAATGTATTTCATACACCTCATTTACTGAACACCACAGCTTAGTCCAGCCTACCTTAAATATGCTCAGAATGCTTATATTAACCTACAGGTGCACAAAATCATGTAACATAAAGTCTATTTTATAACAAACTGTTGAATACCTCATGTGCTTTATTAAATATCATATGAAAGGAAAAGAGACTATGGGTGCAGGGGACAGAATGGTTGCAAGTGTTTTGTTTGCTTACCCCCTGATCACATGACTCACTGGAAGCTGTTCCTGTTGCTGCCAACATCACAAGGGAGCATCATGATATGTGCCACATATTGATAGCCCAGGAAAAGAGCAAAATTCAAAGTACTATTTGTACTGAACACATATCACTTTTGCACTGTTGTACAGTTGAAAAATCATTAAGTTGAACCATCAGCCATCTGTATTCTGCTACAAGGGAGAGACGCAGAGGTTTTTTTTTTTTTTTCCTTAAAGAAAATTAAGTATTTAAAAAAATAAAAGGTTCATCTGTCTTAAAAATTAGTTATGATGTTATTTTTCATTTGGGACTGAAAGGGTTTTTTGTCTATCCACACAAGCATATGGGGCCTAACATCATAATTATTCCAGGGTTAAGTGTATATTTCATTATCTATTTTATTAATCAAGGTTCTTTAGTTTCTACTACAAAGCTGTAATCATCAAGACAGTATGGTATTGGCACAAAAACAGACACATAGACCAATGGAATAGAATTGAGAACTCAGATTTGGACCCAAAAGTGTACAGCCAACTAATCTTTGACAAAGCAGGAAAGAGTATCCAATGGAAAAAAGACAGCCTCTTTAACAGATGGTGCTGGGAGAACTGGACATCAACATGCAGAAGAATGAAACTAGATCATTTTCTCACACCATACACAAAAATAAACTCAAAATGGATCAAGGACCGGGATGTGACAGGAAACCATCGAAACCCTAGAGGAGAAAGCAGGAAACAACCTCCTTGACCTCAACCGCAGCAATTTCTTACTTGACACATCCCCAAACGCAAGGGAATCAAGAGCAAAAATGAACTACTGGGACCTCATCAAGATTAAAAGCTTCTGCACGACAAAGGAAACAATCCATAAAACTAATAGGCAATCAACGGAATGGGAAAAGATAGTTGCAAATGACATATCAGATAAAGGGCTAGTATCCAAAATCTATAAGGAACTCATCAAACTCCACACCCAAAAAACAAACAATCTAGTTAAGAAATGGGCAGAAGATATGAACAGACACTTCTCCAAAGAGGACAATCAGATGGCCAACAAACACATGAAACGATGCTCAGCATCCCTCCTCATCAGGGAAATACAAATCAAAACCACACTGATTTGTATTTCTCTCACACCAGTCAGAGTGGCTAAAATGAGCAAATCAGGAGACTATAGATATTGGCAAGGATGTGGAGAAACGGCCACTCTCCTACACTGTTGGTAGGAATATAAACTGGTTTAGCCCCTCTGGAAAACAGTGTGGAGGTTCCTCAAAAAATTAACACTAGAACTCCCCTATGACTCAGCAATAGCACTGCTAAGAATTTACCCAAGGGATACAGGAGTGCTGATGCATAGGGGCACATGGACCCCAATGTTCATAGCAGCACTCTCAAGAACAGCCAAAACATGGAAAGAGCCTAAGTGTCCATCAGCTGACAAATGGATCAAGAAGATGTGGTTTATCTATACAATGGAATACTACATGGCAATGAGAAAGAATGAAATCTGGCCACGTGTAGCAACATGGATGGAACTAGAGGATGTTACGCTGAGTGAAATAAGTCAGGCAGAGAAGGACAGATACCATATGTTTGCATGTATAGGAGGATTAGGAAGAACTTAACAGAGGACCGTGGGGCAGAAGAAGGGGGGAAATGGTGGGGGGAAAGGGAGAGGGGCAAACCATGAGAGACTCTTGAATGCTGAGAACAAACTGAGGACTGATGGGTGTGGGGGGAAGGGGGAGATGGGTATGGAGGAGGGCACTTGTGGGGATGAGCACTGGGTGTTATATGGAAACCAATTTGACAATAAAATATATGTAAAAAAAAAAAGAGCATATCAGTGCAGCTACAACCCAACTATCAGGGATCAACATCAAAAATACATTTTGATTCCCACTAAACTGATAACTGGAACCAGAAAAGTGGAATCCAGCTGCTATTCTCACTGCAACTGCCTCTCAGCATCTATGTACCTACTGATTGGACACTGAGATTCTACTGTAGAAAAAATGCTCCATTGATACATCTAACTGAAAAGGCCCAAAAATATGCCCTTCATCTCATCTCAATACTCCAAATTTCAAATAAATGCATCTATTCAATAGAACCAAATTCACATCCAGGACCTGACCTGCAAAGGAATCTGGGGAAAGTATTCTTTTCTTCTTTCCAGATTTTCAAGCATACGAAGGTACATCAGAACAAGGTCAGAATGGATGGAGAGTGCCAACTGATCATTTCTCAAACATTTATTAATAAAACCATTGAATAATAACTCTTTTCTTTTCCTAAACTGATATGCCTGATTTAGAGTAATTTAAGTTCTCATATTGTCAAGGCAGAAGAACAACAGTACTAAAGTATTTAGTATGGTCTGGATCTTTCAGGGAATATGGATTGATGCTGGTGATCATAAAATGCCAAGGGTACTCACAGGAAATACAGAAAAGGAATTCTCACAAAAAGGGTAAATGTTTCAATGGGCAGGCTAATGACCATGCTCTAAGTGTGCTGATTTAAGTATGTCATATAAGTATATGAAAAGATGCTTAACACCATTAGTCATTAGAGAAATACAATTCAAAACCACAGTGAGATTTCACTCTACATCCACTAAGATGACTATAATAAACAACAACAACAATAGGCAATAGTAAGTGTTGATGAGAATGTGAATAAACTACTGGGATAAACTGGTGGGATAACTTTGTCAGTAGGAAGGTGAAATGGTGCAGGCACCTTGGAAACTAGTTTTCCGTTTCTCTGAAATTAAGCAGAGATTTGCTGTATGACCCAGCAACCCCACTCTTAGGTATATATCCAAAAGAATTGAAAACATGTCCTCACAAAAATTTGCACATTCATGTTCATAGCAGCATTATTCACAACAGTCAAAAGGTAGAAAAAACTCGAATGTCCATAACTGATGAACAGATAAACAAAAGTGATACATTCATACAATGGAATATTATTCAGCCATAAAAAGGAATGAAGTACTAATTCATGCTGCAACATGAACAGATCTTGAAAATAGTAAGCAAAATTCAAGTCAGTCACAAAAGACTTCATATTACATAAGACCATTTATATGAAATGTCCAGAATAGGAAAATTCTCAGAGAGAGAGGGTAGATTGGTGGTTTCTGAGGGCTGGGAGAAAGGGGAAATAAGGACTGACTGGTAGGGATACAGTAACACAATTTATACCTGTTTAGAAATTAAGAAATACATATAGATAATCTTAACAAAATACATGTATACTAGTACATTAAGAATGCCAAAACATTTATGAGTAACATTAAAGCAGACTCAGATACATAAAGATGTACCATGCACATGGATTGAATGACTCAGTATTGTTATGGTGCCAGGTTTTCTCCCAAAATTATCTATAGATTCAATGTGGTTAAAGTAAAAATATCAGCAGACTACTTTTAGAAGCTAATGCCTAATTTTATATAGAAATGAAAAGAAATCAGAACAGCCAAAAAACAATTTAAAAATGAAAAACCTGGCAGACTTACTCTGCCTAACTTCAACACTTTTTATAAATCCATAGCAACGAAAACAATAATCACATGAAAATAGAAATACAGATCAAAGAATAGAATGAATAATCCTGAAATAGACCCATATGTATATGATCAATTAATATTTTATGAATGTGCAAATATAACTCAATGTGTAAAAGATATTGCTTCCACAAATTGTACCAGGATGATTCAACATCAATATCTATCTATCCATCTATCTGTATATATACAAATACATATATACATGCATATAGATATTTAAATATATATTAAATGAACAGACTCTTATGTTGTACTATATGCAAAATGGAGCCTGAAATGGGTCAAACATGTAAGAACTATAACTTTAAAACCATTAGAAGAAAACATTGAACCAAATCCCCGCAAACATGGGATAGGCAAAGTTTTATGGTTTAGGACACAGAAGGCTAGAAAAATTTATAACTTAGACTTCTTAAAAAGAAAATGGATCTGCTTTCAAAAGAGACTCTTAATAAAATTTTTAAAAAACCCACTAGCCTCAGACTGGCAGAAAGTATTTGCAGAACGTATTTCTAATAAAGACTTGAATCCAGAATATGTATAGAGGACAAGCAACCCAATTATTAAAAAAAAAAAAAGCACATGCAAAAGCTTGAACAAATATTTCACCAAGGGAGGTACATAGCAAATCAGCATTCGTGAAGACACTCAACATCATTAGTCTTTAGATAACAGGAAATGAAAGCCACGAGAAGATACCGTGACAAACCCACTAAAATGGCTAAAATTCAAAGGACTAACCACACCTAGTGGTACTGAGGATGCTAGAGAGTAGAATTTTCTCATACGTTGCTGGTAGTAATGCAGAATGTAGTCATGTGGGGAAACGGTTTGGCAGCTTCTCATAAAGTTAAATATACACTTGACCCAACAATTCCACTTGCAAGTATTTACCCAAGAGAAAGAAAAACTTCACTCAGGGATCTGTATGTATGGCTATTCACATATACACATATATGGGGCAAAGGTGATCCCGCAGTGAGTAACAGTGATGTGCAGTGAAGAAAGGATGGCCTATCCAACAAATGGTGCCAAAGTAACTGACTATCTCTACAGACATAAGATGAATTATAACTCGTGGTATTAAAAAAACTTATTTCCAGAAGGATGATAGATCTAACCATAAAAGTAAAAACAAACAAACAAACAAGCAAACAAACAATTTAAAGCTCTTTGGAAGTAACAGAGAGTATCTGGGTATACATGGTCAGATTAAAATACAACACAAAAAGTACTCATTATAAAGGAACAAGTAGATTAATTGAACCATATTAAATTTATGATTATTCACCAAAATATATCACATATACCATTTAGATAATGGAAAGCCAACAAAGAGCACAAGATTATCTATCATCTATCTATCTATCTATCCATCCATCCATCCATCCATCAGTTGGTCTATCTATCCATTTATCCATCTATCTTCACCAGATAAATCAAATTCAGAATATATTAAAGATTCTTCAAGTCAATAAGAAAAAAGAAAGAAAATGCAATAGAAAAATAAGCACAAGATTTAAATACCTACTTTACACAAGAGGACACCCAAATGAATGCACATATTAAAAGGTGTTCAAATTCAGCTGATATCAATACAAATTAAAACCACAATAAGATAGTATTTCACACCCACCAGCACTGCTCACATTCAAAAGACTAACAATCTGAGTTTTTCTGAAGATGTAGAGCAACTAAACCTTCTTATGCTATAATTTAGGGTGTATATTGGTATTAACCTCCTGGAGTGCCATTAGGTGGTACCTATAAATGTACTCCCCATGACACAGCATTGCCATTCCTATGCATGCACTCCAGCAAACTGCACATATAGGCTTATCAAAAGATATTTATAAGAATATCCACAGCAGCTCTATTCATAATAGTCCCAAACTAGAAAAAAACCTAAATGTCCTAGAATCTATATTATAATGGATTAAAAATTGTGGTATAACCACAGAATGGAATTCTCAACAGAATCAGAATAAATCAAATATACACTAAATGTTGATGAATCTCACAAATGGTGAATAAAATAAATCATCACAAACTGATAAATTGATCTACATTAAATTTAACAATTTCTGCTCTACAAAAGACCCCTTAGTTGCACTTTATGAGGAGGATAACACACAGAAGGGTGAGAATATTGGCCAAGATACTTGGGCCAAGACAATTTCAAGTTCGGATGAAAAAATAGATGCCTGGACCTTTTCCCCAAGCTTCCATCTGCGTTACAGATTGCAGTGCCTGGGGTGACAGTAGCAAGCCCAGAGCAGTGCCTCCCAAGGAGATGGATGAGGGTGTGCACATAGCAAGGGAGGAATCCCACTTGAAAACAGCAATGCACCTTCTCTCCTTCGGGATTCAGAGACAATTAGTCCTCTGTTCCCACTAATGAGATTGCTGGAACCTCCAAACCTGGTAAATATTCCCAGCATGGGCCCCTTCAGGCCCTCTCAGTTCCATTTATTGAGGCTCCAAACATCTACCCTGCAGTTACCTACCACACTAGATTTCCTTTTCATTCCATAAAGGGCACAGACTGAGTCTCTATATGGAGCTGTGATGTGACTTTGCATTGTCCAAGGAGAAAGTGTTTTGGCCACAGAACCACACTGCTCAATAACGTGTAAGATTGGTTGAGATCGGTTGAGTTAAGTGCTGAATTAGACCAGAGTTCAAGTCTGGGCTTTACTACTCACCAGCTGCTTCATTTGGGACAAATTCCTTCACCTCAGTTTCCTTATCTGAAAAACAGAGAGTTCATCTTATGAGATAGTGAAAACACGGTGAGGTAAGTAAAGCCGTTTTAGCACAGTGCCTGGCAGATAAGCCAGTTCTCACTAATTCTTCTTACTATTGTGATCACTGAGACGTTTTGTAATTTACCCATAAATTATAGAAGACCCAGGCAGTTTTTTACACTCAGGTCCACACTACTGAGAGCTGAGTCATTCTGCCCCCTGTTTGGGGGGAAAAGACTCTAGAGAATGAAATTGTACTGGAAATCTGGGAGGCAGCTACTCTATGTCTTTCTGGAATGCTATGCCTCCTGACCGCTCTTTTCTCCAAGTTTATTCCAATGTTCCCTCTACAGATGCATCTCCATTTCTGTTCCACTGTAACAAAGGTTTACAGAAGATATTATGGCCAGGATGCTGCTTCTTTTCCTAATTCTACAGGAACTTCAATTTCTATTTGTGCTTATGTCTTCAGATCCCAAAACTAACTGGCTAACCTCTGTATCATTAACTCCAAGTTTTGAAAAGACAACTCGATGGACTCAGCTTGATTCACAGGACTCCATGGTTCCATCATCTGTGGCCAGAGAGCCTGGGACATATACTATGTAACTCTTCTTACTCATTATTCTCCAGCCACATGGGTTCTCCCATACTCACCAGGCTCTTTACCACCTTGGGACTTTCTCATGTGCTAAGAGGTTTACTATCCTACTGTTCTTTCTTCTGCTCCTGATAGAGTTAATTACTACTTCAGGTCCCCAATTATATTTAACTTTCTCAAAGAAATTCTCCCTGACCTCTAATCTAAATTAGGTCCTGTAATTATACTTTCTCAGTGATATTACCACACCTCTTGTTTTCAGTATTAATCAGAGTTTCTAAATATACATTCACCTGTTTATTTGTTGTCAGTTCTCCAATTAGCCTGCAAGCCCAGGGACTGTGCTTATTCTGATTAACCTTAAATATCCAATGCCCACAGTCATTTCTGACATAAGGTAGGCAATCAGTAGGTATTTGAGTAGATGAAATATTGCAAACATGGCTCCCTAGACCCACTGTAGAGGCATTCTAAAGGATAAGACTACTCCACATGGTTACATTCACAAAGTAGTGGGAAATACCCAAAGTACTACCAAAGTTGACAATTATCTATAGTACCCATGAGAAAGAATAGATCTGCCTATCTTAGGAAGCAGAATTGCATAATGGACTGACTTCCAGGTTTGGCAGAAGAGAGAGCTTGGTTTGAATATTGACTTGTCCTCTTATTAGCCATGTGATCTTAGGCTCGTCAGTTAGCCTCTCTGATCTAAAAATGTAAGGTTAATATATTTAGTACATGGGTGGTTTAGATTAAATTACAGAAGTCATTGGCATACAGTAAACATATCATAAATATCTTTAATATCTATGATTTTGTGAATGGGCCCTGAAAGCCTTTGCCTTTTTCATTCTCTCCCTTTCTGGGAATAACGGAGTTAGCCACATCTCTGGCACCTCTCTTCCTAGTTTTCTTATGTTTCCAGGAATTCCAGGGATTCTGCCATTTAAGAAATGTTTTAGAGATCATTTCTCGGTTTCTTTTAGTTGTATAGTTTTTAAACAGCCCCTATGGGTAAAAGAAATCACCTTCATTCTTTCCTGTTCACTTAGACAGCTTTACTATTTTTACCTCTAGGGTACAGGTGCAGCTGGAGATGTGAAAAGCCTTTTGCTACAGATCAGATCCACTACTTGTAGTTCCTTGGGCAAAGTCCCCTAAACTTTCTAAAATGAAGCCCAAATCCATCCACTTCACTCTACTTCCCCAGCTACCTCACTGGGTCCCTCATGTGTCTCGTTACTGGCCTCCCTGCTGCCATTCTGGACCCTACAGTCCTTCTCTCCACAGCAGCGGAATGCTCTTTCCATACTGTGGGTCAGTTAGCTCGTGGCTTCTGTTGTTTAAACACTACCTATTCCCATGGCTCTCTGATGGTTCTGAGAATCTGCACTCTCTGGCCATTTCCGATCCTGCCCACTCTCCTCCCTCTCCCATTTGCTCACTACACTTGACCCCGCTTGCCTTCTTCCCGCTTCCCGAAATACATGTGCTCCTTCCATGTTTGCACTTACTGTTCCTCCCATCGGAAACACTCTTTCCCCAATTCTTCACTTGGCCAGCCCCTTCTTATCCATCCCTCCACAAGTTTTTTGTTGGCCATGAAATTTAAAGGGATCTGCTAGTCATTGCTACGTTTTGTTTTCACTTTAACACCTATTTTCATGTCTATTTAAATGTTACATGGCTCCTCTGACTAGAATACTATCTACAAGAGGGCAGGAACTATGCTGTATTCGTTACCTATGTTTCTCTGGTACTTGTGAACAGGGACTGACACATAGTAAGTACTTATTGAATGTGGGATGAATAAATAAATTAGTCCTGGGTGCTTTATCAAAGGCAGATTGGTAAAGAGGTTTTATATATATATACTAGTTGGTAAGTTGGTAAAGAGGTTTTATATATATATATATACACATACTTGAAATTCAAGTTAGTTGTCTTGGCTTCAGGAATAGAACTCAGAAATTCATGTCTTACATATGACACCCAGTGCTCATCTGGAAAAAGGGGGCCCTCCTTAATGCCTGTCACCCACTTAACTCATCTCCTCACCCACCTCCCCTTCAGCAATCCTGTTTGTTCTCTATTCAAGAGTCTCTTATGAGTTGCCTTGCTGTTTTTACCTTCTTTTCCCTTCTCTTCCCCATGTTCATCTGTTGTGTTTCTCAAATTCCACATGAGTGAAATTATATGATATCTGTCTTTCTCTGACTTTTTTCGCTAAGCATAATACCCTCTAGTCCATCCACAGTGTTGCAAATGGCAAAATTTCATTCTTTTTGATTTCTAAGTAGTATTCCATTATATATATATATATTCCACATATTCTGTATCCTTTCATCAGTCAATGGACATTTGGGCTCTTTCCATAATTTGGCTATTGTTGATAGCACTGCTAAAAAAACAATAGGGTGCACATGCCCCTTCGAATAAGCATTTTTGTATCCTTTGGATAAATTCCTCGTAGTGAAATTGCTGGATCATAGTGTAGTTCTATTTTTAATTTTTGAGGAAACTCCATACCGTTTTCTAGAGTGGCCGCACCAGATTGCATTCCCATTAGCAGGGCAAAAGGGTTCCCCTTTCTCTGCATCCTCATCAACATCTGTTGTTTCCTGAGTTGTGAATTTTAGTCATTCTGACAGGTGTGAGGTGGTATCTCATTGCGGTTTGATCTGAATTTCCCCAGTGATGAGTGATATTGAGCATCTTTCCATGTGTCTATTAGCCCTCTGGATGTCTTCTTTGGAGAAGTGTCTATTCATGTCTTCTGCCCATTTCTTCAATGGATTACTTGTTTTTGGGGAGTTGAATTTGGTAAGTTACTTTTTCCCCAGTGAGGCAATGTTACTTTTATTTTCTCAATTAATTAATTAAATCACTCATTCATTTTTATTATTTTTTAATTTAAATTCAAGTTAGTTAACGTATAGTGTAGTCCTGGCTTCAGGAATAGAACCAAGTAATTCATCTCTTACATATGATAACCAGTGCTCGTTCCCAAAAGTGCCCTACTTAATGCCCATCACCCATTTCACCCATCCACCCCCCCATCTCCCCTTAAGCAACACTCAGCTTGTTCTTTATATTTAAGAGCCTCTTAGTTCTTTCTAGATTTTGACTATCGGCCTTTTATCTGATATGTCACTTGCAAATATCTTCTCCCATTCTGTTGGTTGCCTTTTAGCTTTGTTGCTTGTTTCCTTCACTGTGCATAAATTTTTATCCTGATGAGGTCCCAATAGCTCATTTTTGCTTTTATTTCCCTTGCCTCCAGAGACATGTCAAGGAAGAAGCAGCTGTAGCCAAGATCAAAGAGGCTGCTACCTGTTTTCTCCCATAAGATTTTGATGGTTTCCTCTCTCACATTTAGGTATTTCATTCATTTTGAATTTACTTTTGTGTATGGTGTAATAAGGTGGTCCAGTTTCATTCTTCTGCATGTCACTGTCCAGTTTTTCCAACACCATCTTCTGAAGAGACTCTCTTTTTTTCCATTGGATACTCTTTTCTGCTTTGTTGAAGATTAGTTGGCCATATATTTGTGGGTCCATTTCTGGGTTCTCTGCCCGATTCCATTGATCTACATGTGTGTTTTTGTGCCAATACCATACTGTCTTTGATGATTACAGCTTTGTAAATATAGCTTAAAGTCTGGAATTGTGATGCCTCCACCTTTGCTTTTGTTTTTCAACATTACGTTGGCTATTTGGGGTCTTTTGGATTCCATACAAATTTTAGGATTGCTTTGATCTCAGACTCTAAAGTCAGAATTTCCAGACTTAAACTTTACCTCCATCTTTTTCTAGGTGGCTCCATTTCTTAATCAAGAAAATGAGCATAACCCACGAATGTCTTATAGAGTTCTTTCAGATTTCAGTGAAATAATGCATGTCTATTAATATTCGGATTCCATCTTTAATTATGTCTTTGTTTCCACCTGCACAATATCAGGGCAGGAAAAGTTTTTGAAGTGTCGTACTCTATTTTTTCCTTAGTTACACCAGGAACATGAAACCAGGAAACCACACATTGAGTGCTTCTGAATTCCTCCTCCTGGGCCTGTCTGAGCAGCAGGAACAGCAGCCTCTCCTCTTCGGCATTTTCTTCAGCATGTACCTGCTCACCTTGCTGGGAAACATTGTCATCATATTGGCCATTGTCTCTGATCCACACCTCCACACCCCCATGTACTTCTTCCTGGGCAACTTCTCCCTCACTGACCTGTGTTTAGCATCTACCACAGTCCCCAGGATGCTGGTGAACATCCAGGCCCATAGGAATACCGTCACCTTCGCTGGATGCCTGTCTCAGGTCTACTTCTTCCTATGGTTCATTGGTCTAGATGTGTTCCTCCTGGCAGTGATGGCATATGACCGGCTTGTGGCTATCTGCCATCCCCTTCGCTACACCTTGGTCATGACTCCCAGATGCTGTACCCTGCTGTTGGTCATGTCCCTAATCCTCACTCAGTCATACTCTCTGACCCACACCAGTCTCCTGGCTCAGTTATCCTTCTGCACTGACAACATCATTCCCCACTTCTTCTGTGAACTTCTCCCCCTGTTGAAGCTCTCTTGTTTCAATACTTATGCCAACCAGTGTGTGCTGATGTACTGGGGAGGGGCATTGACCATCTTGATCCCCTTGCTAATTATCATCTCTTATGTCCGCATCGTGGCTGCTATTGTGAGAGTCCCATCAGCTAGTGGGAAGTGGAAGGCCTTCTCCACCTGCGGCTCCCATCTCTCAGCAGTTTGCTTGTTCTATGTGTCTGCTATTGGGGTGTACTTCATTCCCTCCTCTGCTGATTCAGCCAGCAAGGACAGGATTGCAGCAGTGATGTATGCCGTGGTGACTCCCATGCTGAACCCATTCATCTATAGTCTGAGAAACAAAGATATGAAAAGTGCCTTGGGGAGACTTCTGAGCGGAAGGATACTGCAATCTCCATGAGGCCAAGGATGTCATTCTGTGAATGAAGGGGAGATCAGCTTATAGAGTTGTCTAAGTCCTGCATCAGCCTCTTGCTAGTTTTCTAACCTACGGCAGTGAGCCACAGTTTGCCTACTCATAAAAGGAGGTAATCAAATATTTTCCATCATGCCAAATACTAAAATAAAAAATGATTAAAAATACATTATCTATCATCTAGTGTTTCTGGAAGAACTAGGAGAAAAAAATACGTAACCTTTCTCATTCTGGGTCTTGTGCTTAGATTTTTATCATCTTTAGTAATATTCAACATGTTCCTTTGAGGTAAATATTTGCATTGTACAGAAAAAAAACAAAAACAGAAAAAAAAAACACCAAGGCTCAAAAAAGGGGTTAAATTACTTATCTGAAGTTACACAGTTTCATGGCAGAACCAGAATTTGAACCCAGATCTGATTCTAAAATGTGTACCCTTAGTGGTTACACAATGCCTAAATAGACATGAAATCCACATATTTCTCTCAATTACTGATTTTCTTTCTTTTCTTGCTTCCCACACATCGTTCACATACACAGTTCCAATCAACACTTCTCTCTATACTAGCAGATGACTTGAGGTTGGGGCAAGGCAAATCAGAAGCTAGAATGGAAGAATAAACACTCTCTGAGATCCTGACACTTTGCCAAAGGAGCACACCCCCTGCTGGAGCAGAAGTCTCTAGTTAGATATTCTGAAATGTCCCGAGACTAAAGCCACATGATCAGAGAATGGTACTCAGACCACATTATGTGGGGCTTTCACCGAGTTTCTTTTATGAGGTCACCATTTTTCAGCACAGTGCCAACAATCTATGTTAAGATCTATTTTTAAATATATCAGTTTTATTACTGCATCTCCCTTAGGGATGCTGCTAATGATTCATCCTCTCAAGGGGATAAGGATTTTTCAATAATCCCCAGGAGAAATTTTTGAAACTTCACTGCATTCCATCCATTTCTTCTCTGCATAATTGTAACTCTGAGATCTCACTGAGAAATTCAGATTCTTAAAATAATTTTTAAGTGAGGGGCGCCTGGGTGGCTTAGTCGGTTAAGCATCCGACTTTCGCTTAGGTCACGATCTTGCGGTTTGTGGGTTCGAGCCTCGCATCCGGCTCTGTGCTGACTGCCAGCTCAGAGCCTGGAGCCTGTTTCAGTCTGTGACTCCCTTTGTCTCTGACCCTCCCCTGCTCACGCTGTCTCACTCTCTCTCTCTCCTAGAAATAAATAAAACATTAAAAAAATAATTTTTAAGTGAAAATAAGACTTACACTGGAATCAGAACTACCTGGTTTATGTATCAATTCCACCATTCACTGTTTGTATGACTTCTAGCTAGTTACCAACGCCCCTCTGTCTCAGTTTCCGAATATAAACAAGTGAATAGTAATAGTAACTGTAGTAACTATCATCTAAGGCAGTTGTGAGAATTCAAATAGATAACACATGTAAAACTGCTTAGCACAATGCTTGTCACATATGCTACAATCTTCAAGCTCTGCTTAAAACATCAAATGCAAGTTTCTCTTCTCCCTTTGGATAGGTAAATCTAGAAGGACTTCACTGAGGAGGTAACAGTTGTGATGGGTCTTAAAGTATGGGTATGTCATTGCAAGACAGAAAATAAGTTTTTCAAGGCAGGAGGAACAGAATACAGAAGGTACAAATTTATGTCAAGAAAGGAAAATGAGAAGCTATAGCTCTGTAGGTGAGTTGAGATGGGGATGTAATGTTCCTGACGTTGGGGTGTTCAAACATTTCCTGATGTAGTCCATTTTACATCCCAGTATGCAAACTGGGTACTGCCACCTAAAATGGTCCCTGGCCATTCGTTCATTGGTCAGTGTATGCTTATGATTCAACTGATCTTCAAACACTAGAAGGCAAGAATTCTGGTGAAATCAATATCTGGCTAGACTTCAGGTAGTAGGATAAGTCAGGGATTTGCTGCTGGTAATGTAACCCTAGTTGGCATCACTAGAGTGCATGGATAGTAGCCAAGAAATGCCTCATTTAAGGAGAAGGTTGTCCAGAGCCATGAGATAACCTTAAGACTAAGACATATCCCCAACATCTGTTTAAAGAAGAGGCTAAATAAATAAATAAATAAATAAAGCAGAGGCTAATTTTCTGGCACCAGAAGTTTATTCCTACAACTAGCTGTCAATCTCCTGAAGTTGCTTCACCCAGTTGATGGGCTGCTGACTACAGACATATTAATGAGCCTACCCCAAACCACAAAAAGAATTACCTAGCTGAGCCAAATCTGAAATATTAACCTAAAGAAATATAAACTAAGTAAGTGGTTGTTTTCTAAACACTAAGCTTGGGGGAGCCTTTGTTATGGAGCTTTTGGTAATTGATAAAGCTCTGCTTAAGGTGATACACAAGATGACAGTTGCTTTCTTCAAAATGTCTGCCTGCCTAATTTTCTCTAGACTAGTAACTTGGAACAGATTTCAGTACAGCCCCAACATGAAAAAACAGTCTTGGCTACAGGAATATTTACTTGATTCATCAATGGGGGGAGCAGAATTTCACTAATACATACCACTCATAAATGGAAGAATACAAATGACTGGACAAGATAGTTATGAAACATTGGGCTGGATGGGGTAAAAGTGTTCAAAGCAGAAGGATTATCCTAAGACCCAGGAGACAGAAATACCTGGAATAAGTTCTCACACGCTGCTGGGATCATTGATAGGCTTGGACATGATGGTGCTTACAGCAAATGGAATGTAGATGCTAGAACTCCTTGGCAAAGTACTGAGGAAGAGGTCAGAATTTCAGGGACATGGCCATGTTAGAATGGATTTATAAGACCAGAGAATATACCAGGCAACTATGCGCCCAAGAAAGGACAGGAGATGCTCCTTTCACTAAAGCAATAAAGAACACACTTGTGAGGAAGACAACAGAATCACTGAGAAGTTGATTGGGGGCTCTCTCCCTTGGGACAGAACTGACAGAAAATGCTAACATGGAGCTTGGCTCCCTGGTATCGATAGGGATACCATTATTCTGGAGTAGCAGAGGCCCAGGTGGCAGCACTTAATCATCAGAGGCAATATGAATGAAAATACCAAATATCAAAATGCATCGCAAGGCCAGATCTCCTATAGGGATTTGTTGAAGTGGCTAATAAACTGCTGTGTTTCTAGAGCTTAAGTAGAGGGGAAGCCTACGAGGGTATTGCTTAAATTATATAACAACAACAACAACAAAAACAACAACAACAACAAGACAGTATGTAGAAACCGATGGTAGCTTTTACAATATGAAGTCATAATCCCTCACCCAGTTGTAAGACTTAAGACAGGGTGCAAGGGTGCAGTGGCAAACCATCATACACTATAAATGCTCTATTTGAGATTAGGTTCAAGTGGGTCAGAAAACACAAGCAAACAAGGATGGTCAGCACAGATCCCGACATTCTCCATCTGTTTTTCAGTTTCTTTTCACTCAACACACATCATTGGTCTACTGGGGTGGAAAACACTTGAACCTGGTTCATGGACAAAATTATAATACATTGCAATGAGCTGAAAATGGATGGATGAATACTGCTTGGAATGTCCACTGCCATATACAACCCCACCGAGGAGTGACTCTAAGGAAGAGTAGCAAGGAAAAATCAAGTGGGCAAGTATCCACTTGCTTATCATTTTTGAACAGGAGTAGAAGCCAAAGATAAGAAGAAATAGCCTCTTCAGAAGTGATGAATGCCTCACTCTGATAATATTGTTAGTATAATTGAAAATCATGGGTCAAAGTTAACTAAACATTATTCAAAGACAGAACTGTACATAGTATGTAGCAGGTCCAGAAGGACTTTTATGGAAAGGTAGTGAACTATAGCAAAGAATAAAAAATTGAATAAGCTTTGTTCTCAGCATTCAAGAGTCTCTCATGGTTTGCCTCCAAACTGAGGACTGATGGGTGGGGGGGAGGGGAAGGAGGGTGATGGGCATGGAGGAGGGCACTTGTGGGGATGAGCACTGGATGTTACATGGAAACCAACTTTACAATAAACTATTTAAGAAAAAAATATTCACACATTAGAATACAAACAAAAGAAGTTCTAAGTGACCTTGCCCCTTTGGCTTAGATCACCCTACACAAACACCAGAGAAATATTCACATTTATAAGACAGAACAAGTCCTTTATGAAATACACTGACCACATACATTGTTACATCTAAAGCTGAAGAGAATGATTCTGGGTCATTTTTTTAAAGCCTAAGCAAATATGTTAAGGGATGATATTGCTTCATAAACACATGGATTCTCCATGGTATAATTTCAAAATACAGACGTAGGATCAAAGTTCATGAGAAGAAAATGTATGAATTCCAAAAAGCTTACTCAGTGCAGACTTTATAGCATTGTTCCTCAGGCTGTATATGAAGGGGTTCAGCAAAGGAGTCACAACAGTGTAAAATACGGCTGCAACCCTGTCCTTACCCCCAGAGTGTGATGAAGGGGGGAAAAGATAGACACTAATCACTGTGCCATTAAACAGGAAGACAATGGTGAGGTGGAACCCACAGGTGGAAAGTGCCTTCTGCCTTCCAGAGGCAGATGAGACCCTAAGAATGGTGGAGATGATGTATGCATATGAAAGAATGACCAGGAAGAGAAGACCAGTGAGTATCATGGAGCCTAGAATGAACAGGGCTACCTGGTTGGTGCTGGTGTCTGAGCAGGACAGCTGCAGCAGAGGGACCACATCACAGAAGAAGTGATGGATGCTGTTGCCTACACAGAAAGAAAGCCTAGCCATAAGCAGGGTATGTAAGTGGGCAGCGAGGTTGGTGAGGATCCAGCATGCCTCCAGAAGGAGCACAAACTCAAGAGGACTCATGAGTGTGGAATAGCAAAGAGGCCTGCAGATGGCCACATAGTGGTCATAGGCCATCACCCCCAAGAGGAGATCATCCGGTGCTCCAAATGTCATGAAGAAATGCATCTGGGCCAAACACCCTTCATGGTATGGTCTGACTTCTTGTCTAGATGTTCACCAGCATCTTGGGGACTGTGGTGGAAGAAGAGCAGGCATCAGCAAAAGAGAGGTTGGCCAGGAAGAAATACATGGGGGTATGGAGGTGTGGGTCAAAGCCAATGGCCAGGATAATGAGCAGGTTTCCCATGACAGTGACCAGATACACACCCAAAAAGATGCCAAATAGGAGAGGCTGCTGCTCTGGCCTTTCAGAAAGACCCAAGAGGAGAAACTCAGTGACACTGGACTGGTTGATTTCGTCCATGCCACTATTTTCTCTGGAGGGAGAGAAGAGACAAGTCAAAAAGTGTAAAAAAAAAAAAAAAGAGTTGGTGCTTCTATCCTTCTCTAAAATAAATGCCCTCACCCAATTCACATATGTCTATATTCCAAGTTCTTGGACCTTTCCTCCAAAGTCTGTACATGGTTCCCTACTCCTCAATCCACCCAAGAAAGGAGAGCAATCAGGCAGAGAGATTAAAAATCAAAAGCAAGGTGATAGGTACTGGTTGGAGAGATGGGTTTCAGGAGACTTCCATCACTGCTACATGTTCATTAAGATACACATACTCTGGCTCCCATATCCTAAGCCCATCTAATTTGCAACCAGTAAGAGCTTCCACTTTGAACTCTAAGCACAACCCAGTGCAGCATATAATTGAAAACTCATTAATTTTATTACATATACTTCACAAATGAGTTTTCGAAATTCAGTGAAATTAAGTCACTTGCATACTATCATGAAGAAGGTAGTATATACAGCATTTCTGGTACCCTTAAACACCCTGAATCCAGGTTACCTTCACTTAACCTCTTCCTCTGCTAGAGGCAGACATAAGTGACTCTCTCTAAGGGAGTAGTTTCCACTACCCATCCCAGGACTGGCAGAGACAAGAAGCAGGGACTCTGGGACTTTTTGTGGGTCTCAGAGGGAAAAACATAACTTCCTTTTCCTTGGTGCACTCACCTCATTTATCTAGCTTAGACAGAATTCACCATCAGAGATAAAACCCCCTGCACCTGTATTCTCCCTTTTGGCCTCACAGGACCTTGATTAGGCATGCAGGCTCTTCTTAACCATAGCAAATGAGATATCAGAGGCCCCAGGGCTGATGGCTAGGTTGGGCCAGCCAAAGAGCAACAACCCAGACTGCAGCAGCACAGGTTGGATGAGCCTTGTGCACACTGTCACAGTAGTACTTTTAGGTTCTGGGTACCAGGAGTATGATTTTCCAGGCTGATCCCCAAAGACAAATATGAAGTAACTGTTCTAGCCTCATACTTCATCTCCCTAGGCAAGCACTCACCAAGGAGCACAGGTGGAGGGAATGCACAACACAATGCTGGTTTTGGATTTGATACGTTTTGTCCCCAGGGATATGTGTGCATCCCTATTCTTCATGTGCATATACTCACAGAAAATAACAAAGACAAATCCCAGAGAAAGAGGAAATTTTAACTTCCAGAGTTACCATGTCACAATATTCAAAATATTCAGTTTTTTAGCAAAAAGTTTCAAGGCATGCAAAGAAACAAAAATGTATTTCTGATTCAAGGGAAGAAAGAAATGAACAGAAACTGACCCTAAGTTAGGTGCAGACATTGGAGTTTCTAGACAAAGATTTTAAATCAACTGTCTTTAAATAAATATACTCAAAGAGCTAAAGGAATGGAGGGAGCAATACCTTAACAAATAGAGAATGTCTAAAGAATGATGAAAGTTAAAAAACAAACAAACAAACAAACAAACAAACAGAAATGATGGAGCTGAAAAGCACAGTAACTGAAGTGATCAATTTATGAGAGGGGTTCAACAGCAGATTTAAGCAAACAGAAGAAAGAATCAGCAAATGTGAAGGTAGGTCAAATGAAATCATCCAGTCTGAGGAGCAGAAAGAGAAAAGAGTGAAAAACAAATAAGCAGACCCTAAGAGACCTAAAGGACACCAGCAAACATGCTGACATATGAATTTTGGGAGTTCAAGGAGAGAAGAGAGAGAAAGAGGAATAAATAATATTCCAGAAATAGTGTTCAAAACTTCCCAGATATGATAAAAGTCGTAAATCTACATCCAAGAAGTTCAATGATCTTCAATTGGATAAACTCAGAGATCCACACTGAGACACATTATAACCAAACTGTTGAAATACAAAGAGAACATCTTAAAACTAGAAAGAGAGAAGCTAACCATTATGTACAATGGACCCTTAATAAACCTAACAGCTGATTTCTCATCAGAAACCATGGAGACTTGGGACATTAGGGTGGCTCGGTCAGCTGGGTATCTGACTTCAGCTCAGGTCATAATCTCACAGTTTGTGGGTTTGGGCCCCACGTTGGGCTCCATGCTGACAGCTCAGAGGCTGCAGCCTGCTTCAGATTCTGTGTCTCCCTCTGTTTCTGCCCCTTCCCACGCATGCTCTGTCTCTCTCCCTCTTTCAAAAATAAACATTAAAAAAATAAAAGAAATGATGGAGATCAGAAAGCAACGAGATGATACATCTAAAGTGCTGAAAGAAAAAAGTTATCAACCAAGAATTCTATATCTGGCAAAAATATTCAAAACTGAAGGAGAAATTTAAATATTTTCAAATAAAAAATTACTGAGTTTGTTCAGGTAGAACTTCCCTATAAGAAAATGCTAAAAGGAGTCCTCCAGATTGAAATAGAAAGATCAAGAAAAATACCATATGATTTCACTTATTTGTGGAACTTAAGAAACAAAACAAATGATCATAGCAGGAAAAAAGAGAGAGGAAAACCAAAAAATAGACTCTTAACTATAGAGAACAAACTGATGGTTACCAGAAGGGAGTTGGGTGGGAGATGGTTTAAATGGGTGACAAGTGGGGCGCCTGGGTGGCTTAGTCGGTTAAGCGTCTGACTTTCGCTTAGGTCATGATCTCGCGGTTCGTGGGTTCGAGCCCAGCATCGGGCTCTGTGCTGACTGCCAGCTCAGAGCCTGGGGCCTGTTTCAGTCTGTGACTCCCTCTCTCTCTGACCCTCCCCTGCTCACGCTGTCTCTCTCTCTCTCTCCTAGAAAGAAATAAAAAACATTAAAAAAATAAAATAAAATAAAAATAAATGGGTGACAAGTACAGGGTGTTGTATGGAAGTGTTGAATCACTAAATTATGCACCTGAAGCTAATACTAATTAGATGTTAACTAACTGGAATTTAAAAAACACAAATTAAAAATAAATGACTCAAAAAAATAAATAACCTCAAAAAATAGAGCATTAAGAAAGAAAGAAGGAAAGAAAGAAAGAGTAAAAGGAAGGAAGGAGAAAGGAGGAAGGGGGAGAAAGAAGGGAAGAGAGAAAGAAAGACCCTAGATGGTAACTTACCACCATATAAAGACATAAAGGACAGTAGTAAACACAACTACATAGGTAAATATAAAAGCCAGTATTATTGAACCTTTTTTGCAACTCTTTTTTTGGTTTTCTATATGATTAAAAAACAAACTCATAAAACAATAACTACAAATCTATGTCAATGAGCACTTGATGTATAAAGATGTCATTTGTGAAAATAACAATATAAAGGGGGAGGGATGGAGATACAGAAGATCAGAATTTTTGTATGCTATTAAAGTTTATGTGATACTAATTCAAACTAGACTGAGTTTAAGATGATAATTGTAATCTTCAAGGCAACTACTGAGACAATTATATATACAGAAAAAAGAAATTAAATGAAAATAAAAAAGATACACTAAAAAATTAACACAAAGGAAGGCAGTAAGGGAAAACTTAGGAATAAAAAATATATATAAAGCATGTAGAAACCAAACTGGAAAATGGCAGAAGTGAGTTCTTCCTTATCAGCAATTATTTTAAGTGTAAATGGATTATAATCTTGAATTAAAAGGCAGAAGTTGGCAGGTTAGATTTAAAATAAAACATGATCCATCTATATACTCTTTATGAAACTCACTTTAAATCCAATGACACAGCGAAAATAAAAGAATGGAAATAGATATTCCATACACACAGTAACCAAGCAAAATTTGACAGAATTACAAGACAAACTAGCCCAATTTAAAAATGGGCAAAAGACTTGAATAGATATTTTCCAAAGAAGACATTCAAATGGCCAATCAACACATGAAAAGATGCTCAACATCATTAGTCATTAGGAAAATGTAGATCAGAAACCACCATGAAAATACAAATCAAAACCATGATTTCACAACCACCAGGATGACCATAATTTTTTTTAATGAAAGGTGACAAGTGTTGAAAGGGATGTGGAGAAACTGGGACCCTCATACATTGCTCGTGGGATCCAACTGGAGCAGCCACTGTGGAAAATAGTTTGGTTCTTCCTCAATGACTTAAACAGAGAATTACCATATGATCTAGTAGTTCCACCACTAGGTATATATCCAAAATAATTGAAAACAGATAATAGAACACATATTTGTACATAAATGTAGTGATTGTATTCACAGTGGTCATACTGTGGAAATAATCTCAATGTCCCCAACAGATAAATGGATAAACAAAATGTAGTATATATATATATACAGTGAAATATTATTTGGGCATGTAAAGGAATGAAGTACTGATTCATGCTATACAACATAGATGAACCTTGTAAATATTATGCCTGGTGAAAGAAAGCAGACACAGAAGGGTATATCATAGGATTCTGGTTATATTAAATATCCCGAATAGGCAAATCTACAGAGATGGAAAGAAGATTAATGGTTGTCATGGACTGTGGAGAGTAGGGAATAGGGAATGACTTCTTAATGAGCACATGGTTTTCTGTTTGGGGGGATGAAAAAGTTTTGGAACCAGACAGTGTTGATGACTGCACAACATAATGAATGTACATACCACCACTAAATGGTACACTTTAAAATGATCAAAATGATAACCATTTTATGTGTAAATCTCAGCTGTAAGTAAAATAAATGATGAGGAAATAATAAAATGTGCATATATATCTGCTCATTTGAGTATAAAGAACTACAAGAATAATAAATCAGAAACTAATGAGTTTGAAATTGACTCCCCACCCCATTCTTTTGAGTATGCTCTCTTATCTCTTGATGATGGCTCAGGAACCTCTCCTCGCCTTCCTGAGTCTACTCTTTCCTTATCGTCAGAACTTTTAGTTACAAACCCAGAGAAGCTGATTTTAGCAGATGTGGGCATTTCTTCAAATACAGAAAGAGTATTTAAAAGATACAAATATCATATGTTTGCACATATAGGAGGATTGGGAGGAAATTAATGGAGGACCATGGGGGAGAAGAAGGGGAGAAATGGTGGGGGAAAGAGAGAGAGGCAAACCATGAGAGACTCTTGAATGCTGAGAACTGAGGACTCATGGGTGTGGGAGGGGGAGGGGGGAGATGGGGATGGAGGAGGGCACTTGTGGTGATGAGCGCTGGGTGTTATTTGGAAACAAACTTGACAATAAATTATTTGTAAATAAATAAATAAATAAATAAAAGATTATGGGTCTAAATTCAATGTGCCATCTGGAGTTGGATCCTAGAACATAAAAAAAAAATTGGGGCATTAGTGGAAAAACTGGTAAAATCCAAAACAGTTTGTAGTTTAGTTAGTGGTAATCTATCAATGCTAATGTCTTAGTTGTGCTGATATACCATGGACGTGTAAGATGTTAACAACAAGAGAAACTGGGTGAAGCACATAGGAAGTCTCTACTACTTTTATGACTTTTCTAGGTATCTAAGGTTATTCCACAATAAAATGTTTACTAAAAATAATAACCTAGTGAGTTTGGTTAGCTACAATGGGTGGGCAGAAATGAGGTGGAAAAGTTGAGAAGATGAGCACACCTATTTGTATAGTTTTGACTATGCTATCTTTCAATTTCTCAGATAAATAAGCAGGAATGAACAAGGCAAAGTAGAATGAAAATAAAACAATTAATCTAACATTTCAAATGACATGGTCAGACTGAAAGGGAAGATCAAATAACTCAATTAATTCCAGATACAAGCCTATTGGGTGGTTGCTTATGAATGAGCCATCATTTTTAAAGAGAGGGAAAGGGAGAGAGAGACAGAGAGACAAAGAGCAGCCACTGTATGGTGTATGAGGTCTGCATTCCCAAGAATAGTCAGGATATCTCACCAGATCCTAAAATACCACTGCCACTGCCTCTATGGCAATAAAAACCCTGATCCTGAGGGTTATAAAGGAAAATATCCATTGCGTCCCATGGCACAAACAATTATGTAACATGGTCCCGAAGGCTTCTTACCTATTCCCAGAACTTGTTCCTCAAAATACCAGGCCAATATTGAAAGGGCAATGGAAGCCTAATGTAAGGATGCATACAACAAGTCTCTTTGGAATTAGTTTATCTCCAAATGATGCCAATATAGCAGCATTTTTTTCTGGCTCATTGAGTCCCTCATTTTTCAACTATATTTATACATTTCTGTGAGTCCTCAACCAACAAGGTTTTATGCCTTGAAGTGTTAACGTCAGCCCAAGATTATTGTAAACCCAGTGATATCCATGACCTCACCCTCAACCAATGCCATGACAGCCTGACGGGCCATTGGATGACATCAGACCCACAGCTGGACTCATCCCTGATGATGGCATCAGACCCATAGCTGGACTTACTTGTGATGGTGATCTTGATCTACCCACTGGACTCATCCAGGTGGAAGCTTCCATGAGCTCAAGTCCCTTGCATATCTCCTATCCAGTGCTCCCCTCACCCTCTAAACACTGTCCTGCTTTCCATATCCTTTCTTTCCCAATTCAACCTTAACCATCACAAGCTACTCTCCCCTCTCCTTCCATCCTTCCACTCTCTGCTTTTTCTTCAGATGTCTGCACTTCTAGCCCCCATCTCTGATATACAACCAGCACTGAAGGATGCATTATAAAATAATTGTTACGTAGGCCTTACTGAGTGAATAGCCATGTTTTAAAGGATACAAATTGTTGGGTATGCCATAAAGCACCCCCTCAACTGCTTGGCCATGTTGTAGACTGTCCAAATGATCTTAAAGAAACCTTCACAATAACACAACCCAGCTCCTATCTATCTGGTGGACCACATCTCTGAACCTAAACCTTGTTTTTCTCCTGGTCTTCCCTTTAAAATACTAACTCAGCTATTCAGAATAGTCCCATATTATGTCTTGATAAAAACGCTTATTGGAAATTTAGTAGTTCTTGGTTGTTCATGCCAAATACTCAGTCTAAGATTCTATCTAGCCCATGAGGATTATTCTCTTCTTCAATATACCTTACTCCTGTACTAACTTATTCCTCTCTTACTCAGGCTTCTCTACATAATTTGATTTTTACTATTTGCATTTTGGGCTCATACTCCAAAACAAAACTCACCAATTTTTTTCTCACCACCAGGTGCATTATATTCTTGTCAAGTGTCCTCATTCTGCTGACAATGGAGGTCACTGGTGCTGCCTTGGAAGCCACCATATTATACAACATAATAAAAGAATTAATGCCAATCAGGAAATGTCTAAAATAATATCCATATATAATTCAAACTGCCACAGCCCTGTAAGCCCTGAATGAGAGACAATCCTCCCCAGCAGCAATGGTTGCTAATAATTGCCTAGTCTTGGATTATCTGATGGCCAGCCAAGGGGACATTTGTTCCCATAAGGGCACTTATTATTGCATGCTGATAAATAACACAGACAAAAGTTCTCAGATAGCACAACACATAGTCTGCTTCTCCAGCATAAACTTTTCTCCATTCCTACCCTTTTACTACTACAAAGTCCCAAACCCTCTCTCTGCTTTGTCCAAGGCAACTTGTAGCTTGTACTCACCCAGCTTCCCCAGGAGTCCTTTGTGGCTCAGTCTTTCTTTTAAATTCTCTTCCTATGTGAAATGTTATCAGCCCCTGACCTCTGAACCAAAGTATGTGCCCCCTGATAATATGCACTGTGGTGTGCTTATGAAAGGTCTATAGCCAGAATCCCAGAATCTTTAACACACACACACACACACACACACACACACGTGCACACACACACACGTGTGCACACACATACATGGTAAAATGTTAATTTTTGTGAAAGACTGTGGGTGAAGGGCATACGAGAATTCATTCTATCATCTTTATAATTTTTTTCTAAGCATGAAGTCAAAGCTGATCCCACTGGAACCAAGCCCCAGAAAGGTCTGAGCTTGGAACTATGCCCAAGAAAAAATAAGTCCAAGACATCCCTGGCATTAGAGACACTGTCCCTTGTGACTCCAGTCCCCTCTGGTTCCTGGACATGTTGTTCTCTATATGGCAGGAAGAAATTGGCCAATTAACCAACAATGGCTCCTCCTTTATTCTGAAGAGAAGCAGAGAATTTGGCAACAGTCTGGAGGAAGTGTTTGAACTCACCAACGATGAGCACAGGTCAGAAGGAGCTGGAAAGCTGCACTTGGCGATGGATCTGCCTATGTACTTGTGGGTTTGTATATGAGCATCTCTGTCTTCATGAGTGTGTGTGTGTCTGCATGCATTGTATATGCTTGTGTTCCTGTTGTTTGGTAGTTGTGTTTGTATGTGTACTATGTAATTGATTCACAGCCTGATTCTTTTCCCCAGTTAGACCCAATCTGGGCTGAGTTTTAGTGCATGTAGACCAAGTTATCAGCCTCCAACACATGATTAGGGACTTCTGATTCATGTTTATGATCTTTAATATTTGCCTCTGTTGTTATGACAGTGGTATTTCTCCCAATGGGGCAAGGGGCATCACAGCTGTGATGAGAGCTCAGCATTAGAGGTAAGACTGTTGTCTCCACTGCTGGGGATAAGGATATCCAACCTCATCAAGGAACCAAAGTCAGAGAGGGCTCAAATCTGTCCTCAGCAGCATGTGGTACTGTGTGTGCAAGCTGCTTGTGAGTGACACACGTGAATATAAGAGCAGGAATGTGTGTTGTTTCCTTTTGTCTGTGTGTCTGTTACTATGTGTATGTTGCCATGTGCATGGGTTGGTGATGGTGGTTTAATGACAGTACCTGTCCCTGAATAGGCTTAATTGCCCCTACAATGACTACCTTTGCTGGGAAGGGCCTGAAGCACACTTTTCAGTGATGGGAAGGTGTGTGCTGCTGGTAGGGAGAGTGACTAAGTGTGCATATGTGTGGTTGGTGCCTGTTTCTTGTGAGATTTTGATATTGTGTATGGCCTTCTTTGTTTTTGGTGATGTGTATATATAGTGATGAGTTATGCATATGTGAGTTGTGTATTTTACCAGGTATTATATGCTTGTATTTTAACGGTGCATTGTGAATGTATTTGTGGGTGATACATTATTGCATATTGTGTAGATCCTGCCTTGTGTGTTTTTTATTCATAACTTGTATGTATATTGGTATTTATGAAATAAACCACATACTGGCTATCTTTCCCTTATGGATGGGGCTCAGACACAGGTGACTGAAATCTTCAAATCAGCAGTGTGTGTGTGTGTGTGTGTGTGTGTGTGTGTGTGTTTGTATGTGTGTTTGGAGGCTTCTGATTTGCACACGTGACTTAAAATAGTGCCTTAAGTGACCTCCTTCTGGGGTAACATAAACAGAGATAACCAGTTGCTATAAGTGACTATTTCCAAGAAAGGGTCTGTTATCATTTTCATATACCTGAATGACTGAGTGGCTCAGTTTTGTAACTCTTGCACATTGACTTAACGTCCCAGGCAAAGACATGTTAGGCGTGTTGTTGAGTGAAGTTAGAGCACAGAGCTTCACCAAATGGCATCAAGACCTTGGGAAAGTCACTCAACCTTTTGTCCTCAGTTTACATATCTACAAAATGGAGGCTTACAGGCCCTCAATATGTTTTTATGACTTGAATAGAAGTTAATGTATGTGAGAGCCTTTTGTCAACTGGAAGATATATAAAT
Source organism: Hyaena hyaena (assembly GCF_003009895.1). NCBI lineage: Eukaryota > Metazoa > Chordata > Mammalia > Carnivora > Hyaenidae > Hyaena > Hyaena hyaena. The sequence goes on along the minus strand of NW_024082250.1, from coordinate 42,848 downwards.
ATAAATGACAGGAATTATCTAGAGAGGGCACCGAGAAAATTTTGGACAACTTCAGACTCCTTGCAGCCCTAAAATAACATAGTGTGTCTGGCACTCACAACCAGTGAAATGGGAGATTTCCTTGTTAAAACTATGGATGCTGATCACACAATATTAAGTTGTACTATATGAGCTAACCAATATTTGATCTACAGAAAATGGCAATTATACATATAGGACTATAGTTAAATATGTATTTATTAATAGGGATGTATACATGCACAGTATGCATATGGATATCCATACATATCGTATATATATATATATGTATGTACACAAACATATATAAATTGGCCTTTAAACTTGGGTTTGAACTGCACAAGTCCACTTATACATGGATATACATGGATTTTTTTTGACAAATGCAGTGTACAATATTATAAATGTGCTTTCTCATCCTTATGGTTTTCTTAATAGTTTCTTTTTTCTAGCTTACTTTATTGTAAAAATACAGTAGATAATACATATACAAAGTATGTATTAACTGACTATGTTATTGGTAAGGTTTCTGGTCAGCAGTAGGCTATTTATTAGTAATTAAGTTTTGGGGGAGTCGTAAGTTATATGTAGATTTTTGACTGTGTAGGGGAGTCAGTGCCCCATCCCCCATGTTATTTAAGGGTTAACTGTATATTTCATATATGTGTGTGTATAGATATATCTATATCCCATATGTATGTCTACATATATTCCACCTAAGTATACGTATATGCACAGATGGAATATAGGGATAGACATATATATATGTATATAAACATTCCCATCTGTGTATGTGTCTCCCCTTATGTATATATGGACATATATGTATCTTACTTCTAACAGCTACTTGTTACCTATGAAATTTATATAATTTATGTTTCTATTTCCTAATGGCTTAAATGAGAAAATAACCCTAATTCTTAGTGAAACAGCGAAGATTTTATCTGGTAATGGGAGGGTGATGTATATATTTAATTAGGAAACATAAATAAAGCTCTTAAGCATAGTGCCTGGCATATAGTACAATCTCCCAAATGTGTATCATTATTATGGAAGACTGTGAGGTATTCTGGTTTAGGAGTTATTCTGGTATCAGGTGGGTTTTAAATGACCCCCCCCATTTCTAGAGTGCTGGCGAGCTTACAGCTATAGGTCAATGCGATTCAGCCAGGTGCATAGGAAGAATGTGATAACACTCCAACAAGGCCACCTCAGTGATGGCATCACCTGTCACTTTAAGGCAGAAACAAATGATACTAGTTTGCCAAGGGTCATCTACTACTTCTGCCACAGCGAACTGTTTGGTTTGGTTCTGTCTCAGTGACATAAATTATGCCAATATATGCATAAAACACATTCATAGAAAGAAGCAACCTTGCTTTTCCTTTCCACCATTGCATTCTCAGTCCTTAGTAGAGGACAAGTTTCAGTCTCAATGTTCAACAATTAATGGGCAAATAAAAAGGTGAATGTTGGGGCACCTGGGTGGCTCAGTTGGTTAAGCGTCTGACATCAGCTCAGGTCATGATCTCACAGTTCGTGGGTTCGAGCCCCGCATTGGGTTCTGTGCTGACAGCTCAGAGCCTGGAGCCTGCTTTAGGTTCTGTGTCTCCTTCTCTCTCTCTGCCCCTTCGCCACTCGCGTTCTGTCTCTCTCTGTGTCGCAAAAATGAATAAACGTTAAAAAATTTTTAAAAAGAAAAGGAAAGGTGAATGTCCTCTTGCTTCTGTACAATGAGGTCTTGTTGGCTGCTTTTGGTTTTAAGGTTTTCTTACAGCCAGACTGGGAGTGAAGATGCATGTATCCACAGGTGTGAGAAATTAATAGGAATGTAGTTTAAAATGCATTGTCTTCTCAGAATATTACAGTATGGATTGTGTCCCTATCATTCTCCTGATATTCCCAACCCTTCTTTATCCCCAGCATAAAAGTACAGCATGAGGCCTGAGAACCAGAGCAGCGAGTTCCTCCTCCTGGGGCTCCCCATCCGGCCAGAGCAGCAGGGCGTGTTCTTCGCCCTGTTCCTGGGCATGTACCTGACCACGGTGCTGGGGAACCTGCTCATCATCCTGCTCATCAGGCTGGACTCTCGCCTCCACACCCCCATGTACTTCTTCCTCAGCCACTTGGCCTTCTCTGACATTTCCCTTTCATCTGTCACAGTTCCAAAGATGCTCATGAATATGCAGACTCAGCAACATTCCATCCCCTATGTGGGGTGCATTTCACAGGTGTATTTCTTTATATTTTTTGGTTGCCTTGACAGCTTTCTTCTCACAGTGATGGCATATGACAGGTATGTGGCCATCTGTCACCCTCTCCACTACACCACCACCATGAGGGAGGAGCTTTGTATCATCCTAGTGGCTGGATCCTGGTTCTTCTCTTGTGTCCAAGCTCTTTTGCACACCCTCCTCGTGGACCAGTTGTCCTTCTGTGCAGGCACTGTCATCCCACACTTCTTTTGTGATCTTGCTGTTATGCTCAAGTCTTCCTGCTCAGACACCTCCCTCAATGAGCTGCTTATCCTCACTGAAGGAGGATTGATCTTCATTCTGCCATTGAGTGGTATCTTGGGCTCATATATCCACATGGCAGGGATCATTCTAAAGGTCCCCTCTTTCAAAAGATTCTCCAAAGCCTTGTCTACATGTGGCTCCCACCTCTTTGTGGTGTGTTTATACTATGGGACAATTGCAGGGGTTTACTTTTTATCTTCATCAGGCAACTCCAAAGACAAGGACATAATTGCTTCTGTGATGTACATGGTGGTCACCCCTATGCTGAACCCCTTCATCTACAGCCTGAGGAACAGGGACATGAAACATGCTCTTCAAAAAATTTTTAGAGCCAAGAACCCTCGCTAGTATGGTTAATTTAAACCCATTGTCATGGGCACTCGTTGGGCTATAAACATATCTCTTTTAAAAGTTGTGACTTGGGTACCCCAATGTTCATAGCAGCACTCTCAACAATAGCCAAAACATGGAAAGAGCCTAAGTGTCCATCAACGGACAATGGATCCAACGAATGGATCAAGAAGATGTGGTTTATCTATACCATGGAATACTACATGGCAATGAGAAACAATGAAATCTGGCCATGTGTAGCAACATGGATGGACCTTGAGGGTGTTATGCTGAGCGAAATAAGTCAGGCAGAGAAGGACAAATATCATATGTTTGCATGTATAGGAGGATCAGGAGGAACTTAACTGAGGACCATGAGGGAGAAGAAGGGAGGAAATGGTGGGGGAAAGGGAGAGAGGCAAACCATGATAGACTCTTGAATGCTGAGAAACAAACTGAGGACTGATGGATGTCGGGGGTGGGGAGATGGGCATGGAGGAGGGCACTTGTGGGGATGAGCACTGTGTGTTATATGGAAACCAACTTGACAATAAACTATATGTAAGAAAAAAAAGTTGTGACTTGGGGCACCTCGGTGGCTCGGTCAGTTAAGTGTCTGACTTCAGCTCAGGTCATGATCTCACAGTTCGTGGGTTCGAATCCTGCATCAGGCTCTGTGCTGACAGCCAGCTCCGAGCCTGGAGCCTCTTTCAGATTCTGTGTCTCCCTCTCTCTCTGGCCCTCCCCTGATCATGCTGTCTCTCTCTCTCTCTCTCTCTCGCTCTATCTATCTATCTCTATCTCTCAGAAATAAATAAAAAACATTAAAAATTTTTTTAATAAAAAAATAAAAATAAAAGTTGTGACTTGGACAGCTCTTACTGCTGACATCATTTTTCATCTTATCTCATTTTATGTTTCCTATCATCTTTTTCTTCACCTGATTTTTCATCTTATCTCATTTTACATTTCCTATCATCTTTCTCTTCACCTGATTTTTCCCCCTACCAGTTCTCTGAATTCTGCGTATTAATGTTTCTATAAGAAAATCCCTATGATATTCACAGCAAGTTTGTGAGACTTTTGAGCCCACTTCACTGGGCTTTAAGAACTTTTCTTATCTTCCATCTTTTTCTTCAGTAAGTCTCTTTATCTGGTACTGATATTGACATATATTTATATGAACTTTCTTAATACCACCATGTTCTTAATGTGTGAAGAATTCAGAAGAATTACCAAACTGCTTAACTACTGAATGGTGTGTATCACAGCTGACATTAATTAAGCATTTAAATACATCTTTTATTTAATCCTCCCTACAAGCCTCTTATGAGAGCACTAATATTTTATACAGAGAGCAAAACAAAGCCCAGAGAGATCAAGTAAACTACTGCCCTAAAACTTAATATCAGACATGCATGACTTGAAAACGATATCTTTAACCATATTACTTTATTGCCTTTATCTTGATCTGTAACACCATTGACTAGTTTAGACATTTTTTATCCTAATATATAGCATACAATATGTACTCTTTTGTATTCCACTTTTTATTCAGTATTGTAATGGTTAAATCATCACATTTGAAAATTATAATTTTCAAATGTGTCTATACATTTTTAATATATTCATCCACTCTAGTTTTGACTGACATTTGAGTTGTTTCCATTTTGGGACTTGTGTATATACTAGAGAAAGGGATTTGGGGGCCACGATGTATGTGTATTTTCAGCATTAATAGATAATACCAGAAAGTTAGATAAAGTGCTTGGTTTTTTACAAGTCATTTCTGTAACATATAGAAAACTGTGGTTCACTTCCTCACCAACACTTCTACTATCCATCTTTTCCACTGTACACATTCTTATGGGTATGTAGAAATAGTGTGCAGTGGCTTTAATTTACATTTGTCTGATAACTCATGTAGTTTATATCTTTTGCCTATACTTACTGAACATTTGGGTAGTTTTTCTTGTAAAGAACCTGTTCCCAATGTTTTGCTGATATTTTATTGGGTAGTCTGCTTTTTAACATTGATTTATAAAAAATTCTTTTTATATTCTACATTTTTGTTCCTTGCTAAGTATACATATCAAGGATTTTTTTATGTGGCTTGCTTTTTCAATATATTGTCTATTTAAGTTAATTTTGTGTATTTAACACACAAAAAAGTCAATGTCATTCATTTGCATATAGATATTCAGTTTTCCCAGAGCCATTTGTTCAAAAGATTTATTTCTCCTATTGATTTGTCCTGGCATCTTACAAAAATTCAGCTGTATACAAATTTGAGGGATTACTTCTGGACTTTCAACTCTGTTCTATTGGCCGATATCTATCTTCATGCCTATATCATGCTAGCTTGATTACTGTAGTTTTGTAGTAAGATTTGAAATCAGGACATATGGATCCTAAAACTCTGTTCCTTTTTTTTCTTTTATATATTTCTTTTTTTTTTAATAGTTTATTGTCAAGTTGGTTTCCATATAACACCCAGTGCTCATCCCCACAAGTGCCCTCCTCCATGCCCATCACCCTGAATGCGCCCGATCTCCTCTGAAACTCTGTTCTATTCCTTCGAGATTGCTTTTGTTAGTTGGGATCCCTTAAATTTCTATAGGTAGTTTAAAATCAGCTTGTCAATTTCTACAAAGACTACAGCTGGGATTTTGGTAGCAATTATGCTGAATATATAGATCAATTTCAAAAGTATTATTATCTTAACAGTATGAAGTATCTCAAGCCATGAATATGGGATGTATTTCCATTCATTTACATCTGTGATTTCTTTCAACAATATTTTGGTTTTTTTATACTATTAATTTCCACTTATTTTGATGAATTTATTCTTAAGTATGCTATTCTTGACATTATTATAAGTAGAATTGTTAATTTCATTTTCAGATTGTTCCTTCCTAGTATGTGAAACGCCACTGATTTTTGTATATCGACCTTATACTTTGCCATCTTTGAACCCATTTGTTCATTCTAGTAGTTTGTTTTTTGATTCCTTAATATCTTTTACAGTTGACCCTTGAACAGTCCACTGACTGCCCCCCTCCCACACACATGCAGTTGAAAATCCACATATAACTTTTGACTCCCCCAAAACTTAACATAATAATAGCCTATTGTTAGTCTTAGATAATTGTTATTGTTGCCAATAACAGAAACAGTTGATTAAAATATATTTTGTATGTTAGATGTATCATATATTGTATTCTTATAATAAAGTAAGCGAGAGAGAAGAAAATGTTAAGAAAATAAGACGGAAGAGAAAATACATTTATAGTACTATGTTGTGTGTGTGTGTATATATATATATATATATATATGTATATGTATGTATATATATATATAACATATAAGGGGACCCATGCAGCTCAAACATGTATTGTTCAAGGGCCATATAAAATCATCAGAAAATAAATGTAGTTTTGCTCCTTCCTTTCCAATCTAGATGTCTTTTATTTTATTTTCTTTCTTGACTGCCCTGGCTAGAAACTTCAGTAAACCTTGAATAGAAGTGATATTGTTCCTAAAGTTAAAGGGGAACCCTAGATATGATGGCTGCACAACACTGTAAATATACTGAATGTCACTAACTTGTGCACTTTAAAATGGTTATCCAAGAGATACAGGAGTGCTGATTCATAGGGACACATGTACCCCAATGTTTATAGCAGTGCGTTCAACAATAGCTGAGTTATGGAAAGAGCCTAAATGTCCATCAACTGATGAATGATAAAGAAGATGTGGTTTATATATACAATGGAATACTACTTTGCAATTAGAAAGAATGATATCTTGCCATTTGTAGCAATGTGGTTTGAATTGGAAGGTATTATGTTGATTGTAATAAGTCAGTCAGAGAAGGACAGATATCATATGTTTTCACTCTTATGTGGATCTTAACAGAAGACCATGGGGGAAGGGAAGGGTAAAAAATAGTTACAGGGAGGTAGGAAGGCAAGCCATAAGAGATTCCTAAATACAGAGAACAAACTAAGGGTGGATGGGGGGTGGGGGAGAGGGGGAAATGGGTGATGGGCATTGAGGAGGGCACTTTTTGGAACGAGCACTGGGTGTTGTATGTAAGCAGTGAACCATGGGAATCTACCCCAGAAGATCTACCCCAAGAGCACCCTTTACACACTGCATGTTAGCCAATTTGACAATAGATTATATTAAATAAATAAAATTGTTAAAATGGTAAATTTTATGCTATGTGTATTTTAGCACAATAAAAAATAATCAAACAATGCAATTTATCCCCTAAGCAAAATAAAGGAAGGATTAATGTAAAAAAGAGAGAGAGCCAACCCATAAAACAGACTCTTAACTATAGAGAACAAACTGAGGGTTGCTGAAGGGGAGGTAAGTGGGGAATTGATTAAATGGCTGATGGGCATTAAGAGGGGCACTTTTTGTAATGAACCCTGGGTGTTTTATGTAAGTGATGAAACACTAAATCCTACTCCTGAAACTAATATTACATTGTATGATAACTGGAATTTAAATAAAAACTTGAAACTACCATATATATAATTTGAATTCATAATATGATATAATATTCACTAATTCAACATTCATAATACTTTTAAATTTTTACACACAATTTTGAATGCTTTCTATGTATAGAATGTATGCTAGGCAACCTAAGATCTTCATACATCTGTTTCATTAATTATACATAACACATATATTATATAATTCATATTATATATAATATGAATCCCAGAAGAATAAAAAATAAAATTGAGAATATTCAGAAAAATAATGGAGGCAAATTATTCAAATATAAATGACCTCAGATTTCAAAACTCTACAGAGTGATAAAAAGGAGAGAAAAGAAAAGGCCCATACTTCCATAGATTTAATAAATTTCAAAGTCAAAGAGAAAATTCTAAAAGAAAGGGAAGTTTGCCTACACAAAAACAGTAATCAACTCACATCAGACTTCTTGAAAGCTATGCTGGATGTAAAAAAACAATGAAATATTTTTAATGCATAGAAGGAATATGGCTTTAAAATCAGTATTTTATATCCAGCAAAGGTGTCACTTAAATGTAGAGATATATTACAAATATTCATAGATATATAAAGCCTTGGAAGGTTTGCCATACAGAGATTTGTGGAGGAAACATTCAAATTAAAAAATAAATATTTTTAGGAAGTGCTTCAAGATGTTTAGAAATTAAGGATGATTAAATATCTTGATATAGCTTGGGTTTTTTTAGGGCTTAAACTAAATGAAAAATAAGAAAGTATATCCATTATAAATCAGAATTAAAATTCCTACAAATCATTATCAAAAGACAACCAACCCATGGAGGAGGGCACTTGCGGGGATGAGCACTAGGTGTTATATGGAAACCAACTTGACAATAAACTATTAAAAAAAAAAAGACAACCATCCCAATAAAAATGGGCAGATTCTTCATAAAAAGATCTAAGAATTGTCAATAAGTACATGGAAATGTGCTCAACATCATTAAGAATTGGGGAAGTGCAAATTAAAATCACAATGAGCTATCACTTCAAATGGCAAAAATCTGAACTCTAAGATTTTTATTGTGAGAGAATATTTTGTTTACTGACTTATTTACCTGAGAAAACCAAAGTCCAGAGAGGATAAGTGAACTTCACAAAGTCACAGAGAAGTTCATTTCAAGTTCATTTCAACTGAGCAACAGACCGAGTTTTTTGCCACAATGAATACTTCAGAGACTGGTGTTCGTTCCCAGATGTCTCAGTAACTTCCAGTAGGGAGCTCTGGGGATAATTCCAGAAACTGCAGGTAGATAGCTTCTTCTTCTTCTTTTTTTTTTTTCTGAGTTTCTAGTCAGTTTGGCTGACTCAGGATCATGGATGGCCTGCTCTCATTTCTCCATCCTTGGAGTAGATGAGGGGTCCATGTCCCAGGAGCCATTTAAGCCTTAAACATAGGGGAAGTGGTGTCATTTCTTCTGATCATCAAATATGGTTTCTCCACCCTTGACGAGTAACATCCCAGAAGAAAAGAGACAAATCTTGACCTTCACATGAAAAAATAAGGAGCTCTTCTGGGCCTGACTCAAGACTGAGAGTAAGTCATTGACCATGTTTCCCCTTTTCCAGTAAGTCAAGAGGAGCAGATTAGTCCTTTGGAAATTGTTTCAGGAATCCTGTTTCTGGTACCAGTTGTGGTGGTGAACACCTGAGGTCTCACCAGGTGGAGAGGAGGGGGAGGCACCCAAGGTGAAATGGCTAAATAGCAAAGGCACGCAGGCAGGACATGTTAGTTGGTTGAGGACTGTGAGCAGTTTCATAGGTGAAACTGGGGTGGCATAGCATGACGGGGAAGTGTCACTGGACAGACAGGTGGAGACAGACTCAGGAAGGGCTAATAATGTGTTGATAAGAAAAAGTCTGGATATTATCCTGATGGTGACAAGGAGACTCAACAATGATCTATTACATCAATTCAGTTATCCTTCTTCACAGAGGAGGAAACTGAAGTCCAAGAGGTTAAATGAATTATTCAAAGCCCTATTACTAGGTTTGATCAAGTGAGTCAAAATTTCCTTCGTATTAACTGCTGTGTTTTTTGTTTTTTTTTGTTTTTTGGTCTACACTATACAGCCTAAATATCCTTCCTGGAGAAAAATAAATGAATCTAATGTAGCAGTTTTCAGTGTACAGATATAGTAGGGATCCCACTTTCAGAAGTAAAGGAAATGCCCCCATATGGTTTTGACACCCTTCCGCAGCATGGACCACTAGCCAGGGTGTTAAACCATCTGTCATAATAAAGTCAAAACCAGAGAATGTATCATTTTTCCAAAAGTCAATTGTTTTAAGTTGTATTAGTTTATTTGCCCAGAATATCAGAAGAATTTTGAGAATATTCATTTACTTTTGTAAATTTTTCATTTGGAATCAATGGAACCATTTATGATAGACTATGCTTCTAGTAAATGACTAGATTCCTGAAGGTTGATTACTTGTGCAAGAAAAGTGAAAAATTGTAATATTCATTTTTTTCTAATTCTGACTATAAAGATGATATGACTAAATGAATACAATGAATTTTATCACTGTACTTCCTGCTGTTTGCTAAGCTCCTGAATCTGGAATTAGTTGCAGTTGGTGGTAAGAGAGAGAGATACCAGGAAGAAAAAAATCTGAGATTCTCGGAGTAATAATCACAGTCTGAAGCCATTAGCTTTGTTTAGAAGTATAGAAAAGTATAGAAAGTATAGAAACTGGATCATATCCAAGCATTGGGTTAAATGGAAATGGACTGACTCACATTAATCACACTCACAAGAGACTGATGCATAAACCAAAAATATCAATATCTTCATTTGTCATGAGAACTGTAGCTACCAAATTGAATGGATATTTACATTCTCCAAAGTGATAGATGTGTGAATTAACTTGATTGTGGTAATCATTTTACAATGTATATGTATATTAAAACATCACATTGTATATCATACATATATACAGATTTTATCTGCCAACTTTATCTTGATAAGTTGAAATGAATGAATGAATGAATGAATGAATGAGTTTATTTGTTAAGTTTCTAATTGTGCATTTTCTTATGAAAATATACAGGAAGCTGAACTAGAGTCAGAAAGTCATTTAGTAAACACTGAAAAGTGGTATAGCAGAATTCAGAACTTAGACTTTTGACTTAGATAAACTTTATGTCAAACCCTAAATGTGTAGCTTTGGCAATTTTCTTAACCCTCCTTAACCTCAGTTCTAATACCTTTAAAATAAAGATAATCATAGCGTCACTGCACAGGGTTACCACTTAAGAAAATCCAGTGGCTGGCATATGGGTAGTGTTCAGGCAGTGTTAGCTATTGTTACCCTGACTTTTCCATTGAGTTAGAGCCAGGAATATGGATTGGATAAATTCAATGCCCAATGTTATCTAGTAATGAGATTCCTTGTGTAGCCTCACTGTGACCGCTGTGGAACAGAAAGATATTAAAGTCTCAGATCAAAACATTCTCTTCTCAGAACTGAGAGAAACAAACTGAAGTGTAGTTTCGGTGGGGGCGGGGGGTGCAAGCTAAAGATTTGACTCTCTCCAATTAGGTTTTCAATATATGAATCTAAAAAACAAATATAAGAGGCCCAGTTACAGCAAAAAAAAAAAAAAAAAAAAAGGGAGGGGAGAAAAAAAGGAAAAAAGAAAAGAGAGGGGAGTCAGGAGCTAGAATACACAGTCGAAAACTAAGATTTTAAATCCAAGGGGACAAAGAAGAAATTCAGAACTAGGTAGAGGAGTATCGGTAGGTGAGGAACATCAAAATTTCAGAGGAAAGGCAGAAATAGTTCCCAGACATGCTGGGGGGAATTGGAGCAGAATGCTCTTTTACAGCCTCTTCTGTAAAAAAGCTGGGAAATTTAGGGGCACCTGGGTGGCTCAGTAAGTTATGCATCCAACTTCAGCTCAGGCCATGATCTCGTGGTCCATGAGCTCAAGCCCTGCATCGGGTTCTATGCTGACAGCTCAGAGCCTGGAGCCCGCTTCAGATTCTGTCTCCCTTTCTTTCTGCCCCTCCCCCATTCTCTCTTTCTCTCTCTCTCTCAAAAATGCACAATCATTAAAAAATTTTTTTAAAAAGCTGAGAAATTTAAAAAGGGCCTGAATGGAAGAAACTAAACATATAACATTTATGTTTTAATTTTAACAAAGATAGAATTATAGATATATATGCTGTGCTGAAATTATGCCTTAAAAATCTTAGATTGATTATAAAATAATTTATAATTATAATTATTATATATAATATTAATTGATTTCGTTTCATTTTAATTAACTTTTCATGTAAGTAAAATATTATTTATTTATTATATTATTCTTCAATGAAAAAATAGTATATGCTGATGAGGTCTGTGTAATCAGAGTGCGCTTCTTTTTTACATTGTATGTCCATATTTCATGGAGACAGCTGGGATAGTTTGAAGGCACCTTGGATAGCTGGTCAAGTACTGACACCAATCTATAACTTTACAAATAGTTTGATCCTAACTGTCTTTTTAACATGCACAATTATAAAGTCGAGCTTTGCCAAACCAGAATTGTCTAATGATTTTTCTAATAGTACTATGAAATACTTTTCAACACAGTATTATTTTACTTTTTGCTGTTTATAACAAAATTTGTTTCATACAGAACTCGAGACATGAACAGAAGAAACCAGACCAGCATTTATGAATTTCTTCTCATGGGCCTCTCTGAGTGGCCAGGGCACCAGCCTCTCCTGTTCGGACTCTTCCTGGGCATGTACCTGGTCACCGTGATGGGGAACCTACTCATCATCCTGGCCATCGGTTCTGACCAGCACCTCCACACCCCCATGTACCTCTTTCTAGCCAACCTGTCCTTTTCTGACATTGGTTTCATCTCTACAATAATTCCCAAGATGCTAGATAATATTGGCTCAGGAAGTAAAAGGATTTCTTATGGTGGGTGTCTGACACAGCTTTATTTCTTTGGCCTATTTGCAGATCTAGACAACTTTCTCCTGGCTGTGATGGCACTTGACCGCTATGTGGCCATCAGCCACCCCCTCCATTATGCCATGACCATGAACTCCCAACGCTGTGCCCTATTAGTGGCTGGGTCATGGGTGGTCACTACCTTCCACGCCCTAGTGCATACCCTCCTGGTGACTAGGCTTTCTTTCTGTGGCCCCAATATCATCCCCCATTTCTTCTGTGATCTGGTCCCACTCCTGAATCTGGCCTGCTCCAGTACTTATGTTAATGACCTGGTACTCATCCTTGTGGCAGGAACATTGCTAATTGGACCCTTCATCTGCATCCTTACATCTTATTTTTACATTGCACTGGCTATCCTAAGAATCAATTCCCCAAAGGGTAAGCAAAGGGCCTTCTCCAACTGTACCTCCCACCTCTCTGTGGTCTCTCTGTTTTACAGCACAGCTATTGGGGTCTATTTATGTCCTCCATCATCCCCCTCAGGTGGAAAGGATAGAGTCTTCTCAATAATGTACACAGTGGTGACCCCCATGCTGAACCCCTTCATCTACAGCCTAAGAAACAGGGATATGAAGGGGGCTCTAGGAAAACTACTCAGAAGAGAAATATTCTAACATTCTTTCTCAGGACCCTGAGGTCCTGACTCCCAAGACTCAGAGCTGGGAGTTGAAATTGGCCTCCTGAGAGTTTAACCACTGTAGCTTCCCTGAACCTGAAGCTTCTTTTTTTTCTTATGTCTATATTTCAAAGTACTGATTGACACTGAGGACAGGGAGGCACCAGTGATATCGGTAACCTCAGATCATCACTGTGACGTGCCCATGCTCTGAGTAGCTTATTATCCACTCTCCAAATGGCTCTTGTTATTTTTACTGGTGCCTAAGAGAAGTCTGTGGGTGGGGGGATTTGCATACTTATAAAATGAAAATGAAAGTCCAAACTTTTGTTTAGCTCAACTTATAACAGAACTATGGAAGATCTCTTTAGCTCAAGAATATGGGATTCATTATTTCTGGCAGCAAGAAATATAAAGGAAATAATCTGGTACTTTATATTTAAACAGGCAGTGTTCTAAGAAATACCAGAATGGGGTGTTAGTTTAAGTTCTGGGGTGGCTTTGGCATAAATGAACTGTGTGACAGCTGGATAATCATTTGATGTCTCTGAGCCTTGGTTTCCCAGAATATTTATAAAATAAAGTGATTTAATTATGTTAGTCTAAGACCCTTACAGGCATATACTCCAGCTCCAATAATATTTAGTGTTATTGTGACAAGAACTAAAGATTTGAAGTCAGAAGTTACTAATCAGGACCAAAAATCCTCCACTTTCACACTGTGTAATTTGGGGAACATTCTTCCTCTTTGAGTCTGGTTTCTTTATCTGTAAAGCTGATAAAACACCTATATAATAAGAGTAACAAATAATAAATAATACATAAACTTACTTGGATCACAGTAAGTACTCAATAAATGTTTATGGAATCTAAATCTTTGGTTCTGTTATTTACCTTAATCAATCTTAGGACCTCCCTCTCTCTGTTAGGACAACCCTCAATTACTCATACTCTGGAAGCCCTGTTTCCAATCTTCATGTAATTTATGAAGGATCTTCTAGGTAACTGCTTTCCCTGGTAAATATTTGGGAGGTCTCTAAATACGCAGGAGGAAAATGCAGTAATTATGTAATTTATATTTGCTTCACATTGATCACCAAAGGTTGATTTAATGTAGGTTGAAGGGTGCACTAGTGTTGGGGAGGAATATTTCTTCACCTGGCTTGACCTCCTCCAAGTGGATGAGATTCGATTTGCAAAACAACTGTCCTAGTTTGTTCCTTTATTCACTCTGCCCCAGAACAGAAATTTGGCACACTCAGCCCAGATCATCCCTGTTTCTTATTGATAATCAGTCCTGTTTGGTTAGGGACCATGTACTCTGCTATGTACCTTCAATGGCAAAGCAGCCCCCTATACACCTGGGAAACCTCCCTAATCCAGCAATACCTGCTTCTGGAGTTGGTCAGAAAAGCATGTAGTTTCTCACCTCAAGTCATGTTTCCAACCTAGACATCATCTGTAGTAAAGGGGTGATTTGGCCCTGTCTGTTCTTTGTCCTTGTATTATTCATTAGTTGATTTAGAACCCAACTGGGAAAGTAGTAGCCCATTTATTGAGTTTCCCCAAACACCCTCAACAATCTGAAAATCATAGCTCCAGCACGTAAGAGCTGGGTGACTCTACAGTAAGTTATTTAACACCTCTGAATCTCCTTGTTTGTAATAATGAGGTAATAATATGAGTTTTTATAATTTTGAAAAATAGTAAATAACTGAAAAAATGTAATTAAAGCACTTATTATGACCCTTAACGTATAGAAGGGACTCAAAAAATAGCTGTTGCCCCTGTTGTCATTCAGCTGCTGCTGTTTTCATAGTTGCTTTTGGCATTGTTGTAGGTCTTGTTAGCTTGACCCCTCCCCTGCTGATTAATAGTCATCCAATTGAATCATATACTTTATAATGGTTGTTGTTCTTTGCATTTAAAAATGCAAACATGTCTTAAAAATAAGACATGTTAGAATTTGGCAAGCATATCTGAGGCCATTTTATTGCCATAGCATCCACCATGAAATGAAAGATTCAGAATGTCCTGGCCCAATTCTTATTAAGAGAGGTAGACCTTTATAACAGGTGTTTTTAAGCCATAATGTGAGAATGCATCTTGGTTTGGGTTCACTTAGAAACAGGTCCTGAGACAAGAGTTTGAATGCAAGTAGTTCCTTTGGGAGATGATTCCAGGAAACAGCAGGAGGACGTGGGGAACTAAGACAGAAAAGGGAAGGTAGGCAACGAAGAGACACCACCCAAGTGAAATGCCACGCTGAATAATTGGCCCTTCCTGCTATGGATTGGGAACTCTTGAACTAGTGCAGAACAACACTTCTAAGTTATCCTGCCTGAGGGAATCTAAGTTACCCTGACTCCCACCAGCTGAGACTGAAGGCTACTCCTAAGGAGCATTACCTCCTCAGCACTTCTTTTCTGCTATGCATATATATCTGGAACTCAGGGGACTCCCTGGGACACCTCCAGCTGCCAGAGAAAACCCTCAGACATAGATGGAGATGCTGGCATCTGAAAGTATGTGGTGGAAAGTCACATACTTCCTGTCAGCATCATTGCAATCATAAGTCTTGAGGATACATGGATGGGCAACAACTGTCACCCCTACTGTTCACCCCTTGCACCACTCAGACCCTCTTTTCTCCCACATCAAGTTCATTACACCCTATCACTATTCTTTTAAAGTGGTAGCTGGTTGCCATTTTTCCTTTACAAAAGGCAATAGGAGGGGTAGTAGAACAAGCTGTAGTCCCCACTGCTGCATTTGCCCTAAGATCATAATTGGCAAGTCACCTCCTCTACCAGGTCTCCCTTCTAGTTGTTCAGCACTTCTGTTGATCTAGGTTGGTTGTTCAGGGGTGTCTTTCAGATCTGACTTCAGGTTCTCTGACTCTGCTTGCTATGCCCTTGTTAGCTATGCTTGGTGTAGTTCTCTGTGGTTGCAGAACACTATTACAATTTTAAAGATCTTTGTGCAATTACCTGACAGAGGAAATCTTTGGATTGAAGTGAATCTAAATTCCAGTAATGCTGGGTGTCCCCCAATTAAAACAGCTGTTTCTCTTATCTTCCCGGTATAAATTACGCTCTCCCTAAGCATCTTAAGCAGAGGCTGTGTGGGGACGACACCCCTGGAGAGTCACAAGCACATAAGCCTAATCACCAATTATGTCACAGTGTTTATGGAATTTATCCAATAATGACTTTTCACAATGACTACTTTCTTCTTCTACAATACTTATTTTATCACTTGGAAAATCCATACCTGAGCTATATCATATCTTTGGGTCCCCAGATGAACTACTGGAATCAGGATTCTCTGCCCACAACTCCCATAATAGGTCTAATTCATTACGACCATTCATGGAAGCACCTGCTGGTGTCCCAGGGAAACCCATGAGCTCCAAACATACACCCCGCTGCCCCCATTAAATAGCAGCAACCTTACTTCTTCCTAGTAATTTGGATCAAGCACTGCTATGGTTTGAATGTGTCTTCTCCCAAAATTCCTTTTGCCTTAATTGCTTTCTCCTCCTCTTCTTCTCCCTAAGGCTCATTCACTCTTTAGATCTTAGCCATCATTTGCATCTTAGCATCATTTGCAAAGGAAGGTTAGGTGAGAACTTTGTAATTTATATGTTCCAAACTACCTGTTTCTTTTTCTTTATTAAAAATTTATTTTCTTTATTTTTTAATTTACATCCAAGTTAGTTAGCATATAGTGCAATAATGATTTCAGGAGTATAATCCAGTGATTCATCCTCTACATATAACACCCAGTGCTCATCCCAACAAACGTCTTCCTTAATGACCCTTGACCGTTAAGCCCATCCCCCTCATCATAACCCCTCCAGCAATCCTCAGTTTGTTCTCTGTACTTAAGAGTCTCTTATGTTTTTGTCCCCCTCCTTGTTTTTATATTATTTTAGCTTCCCTTTCCCTATGTTCATCTGTTTTATATCTTAAATTTCACATATGAGTGAAGTCATATATTTGTCTTTCTCTGACTAATTTTTCATAGTACAATACCCTCTAGTTCCATCCACATTGTTGTCAATGGCAAGATTTCATTCTTTTTGATTGCCGAGTAATACTCCATTGTGTGTGTGTGTGTGTGTGTGTGTGTGTGTGTGTGTGTGTGAGTGTGTGTATACATAGCCAAAGTATGTATTCCAGATATATATATACCACATCTTCCTAATCCATTCATATGTCGAGGGACATTTAGGCTCTTTCCATACTTTGGCTATTGCAGATAGCACTGCTATAAATATTGGGGTACATGAGTCCCTTTGAAACAGCACATCTGTATCCTTTGAATAAATAAATGCCTAGTAATGCAATTGCTGGGTCATAGGGTAGTTCTATTTTTAATTTTTAAAGGAACCTCCATATGATTGTCCAGAGTGGTGGCACCAGTTTGCATTCCCACCAGCAGTGCAAAGGAGTTCCCCTTTCTCTGCATCCTCCCCAACATCTGTTGTTGCCTGAGTTGCTAATTTTAGCCATTCTGACTGGTGTGAGATGGTATTTCATTGTGGTTTTGATTTATATTTCCCTGATGATGAATGAACAAAACCCAAAACCAGCAAAAGACAGGAAATAAAGATTAGAGCAGAAATCAATGCTATCAAAATGAAAAAAGAAACAAACCCACAACAACAACAGTAGAACAGATCAATGAAACCAGGAGCTGGTTCTTTGAAAGAATGAAGAAAATTGATAAACTCCTAGCCAGTTTGATCAAAAAGAAAAGAGAAAGGACCCAAATAAATAAAATTAAGAATGAAAGAGGATAAATTACAACCAACACTGCAGAAATACAAACAATAATAAAAGAATATTGTAAGCAATTATATACCAATAAAATAGGCAATCTGGAAGAAATGAATAAATTCCTAGAAACATATGAACTACCAAAACTGAAATAGGAAGAAATAGAAAATTTGAACAGATCAATAACCAGTAAAGAAATAGAATTAGTAATAAAAAAAATCTCCCAAAAAACAAGAGTCCAGGACTGGATGGCTTTCCAGGGGAATTCTACCAAATATTTAAAGAGAAATTAACACTTATTCCTTTTAGGCTGTTCCAAAAAATAAAAATGAAAGGAAAACTTGTTAGCTATAGTCACCATGCTTGACATTATATTCCTAGAACTTATTCATCTTTTTTTAAAAAATATTTTTATTTATTTCTAGGAGAGAGAGAGAGACAGCGTGAGCAGGGGAGGGTCAGAGAGAGAGGGAGTCACAGACTCTGAAATAGGCTCCAGGCTCTGAGCTGGCAGTCAGCACAGAGCCCAACGCGGGGCTCGAACCCACGAACCGCGAGACCATGACCCAAGCGAAAGTCGGATGCTTAACCGACTAAGCCACCCAGGCGCCCCTAGAACTTATTCATCTTAATAACTAGAAATATATATGTTTCGACCAATGTACTTCTCCCCATTTCTCCCCCTTACCCCTGCCACAGCCACTGGAAACCATTAATCCACTCTTGATTTCTACGAGTTTGACTTTTTTAGATTCTATATATAAGCAAGATCATATAATATTTGTCTTCTCTGTCTGACTTTTTTTTTTACTCAGCATAATACCCTCGAGCTTCATCCATGTTGTCACAAACGGAAAAATTTCCTTCTTTTGTATGGCTGAGTAATATTCCATTGGGTGTACTGATATCATATATTTTTAATCTTTCGTCTGTTGACAACACTTAGGTTTTTTCGATATCTTGGCTATGGTGAATAATGGTGCAAGGAACATTGGGGTAACTCATATGGCACCTGGAAGGACTGACACAAAAGCATCTGAGCACTTTTTTTTTCATTCTATAAACCTTTTTTAAATTTAAATCCCAATTACTTAACATACAGAGTAATAATGATTTCAGGAATAGAATTTAGTGATTCATCACTTGCATCTGAGCACTTTAAATAGAATGCCTGACACACAGTAAACACTCAACATATGTAACCTGTTATGATTGCCGACTCTGTGCATTCGATGCTCTCTGTGTCCATGTGATTTCAGATGTTTGAGAACAGCCTGACATGAGAGCTGATAAGAATGTCCCATTTCTCTTTCTAGGGATTGTGTTGTTCCCAGAATGGGGAGAACCTAAGTAAAAGGGAAATATCTCTCTGAGCTGCATACTAAGAACAGTTAGAGACTTATGAGTCAGATTAGGAAGGAAAACATAACAGAATATTTCTTAAGCGTACTATAATCCCTACAAATTCATAATAAACTCAGAGCAACCACAGAGAAAAAATGGGCAAGGATATAGTGGGAAAACTCAAAGAAGAGAAACCTGAAAATGGTCCAAAAATTTTTTTAAAATCCCTCAGTAATTAGAAAAATAAAAAGTAAATCTATAATAAAGTATTGTTTCTTTTTCCATCATCAATCAGACTGGGAGACAGTAAAGAGTTTGCACACAGTGTATTAGGCTGTGTGGAAAAGGATACTTTCCTATGCTCTTGGAAGCTGTATAATTGGCTCCAACCTTTTGGAGGACAATCTGATGGTACCAATTGAAATTAAAAATTCACATATACTTTCATCTAGCACTTTTATTTCTAGAAAAATATATGTGCACACAGATATCTGTAAAAGAATGTCCATGTAGCATTGCTTATTTAATAGTGCCCCCCAAAATGAGATACCTGGCATGAATAAGGAATGTCTATAACTTGTGCTCCATCAAATAATCTATTAAATACTTTAAAAAGTTATGAGGTAAGGGGGCACCCGGTGGCTCAGTCACTAAGTGTCCACAGACTGTGGGTTTGAGCCCACGTTGGGCTCTGTGCTGACAGCGCAGAGCCTGAAGCCTGCTTCACATTCTGTGTCTCCCTCTCTCTCTGCCCCTGCCCCACTCACACTCTGTCTCTGTCTCTTTTTCAAAAATAAACATTTTTTAAAAAGGTTTTTTTTAATAACAAGGTAGGTCCGATGGTGACATAGGATGTCTATGATATATTGATGAGAGAAACAAAGAAAACTTTAGAACAAATGATCCCATTTTTGTAAAAACAAAATTGTCCATATGCACATATGAATGGGAAAGTGTTTGGATGGGTACATGTCAAAACATTAACAGCAATTACTCCTAGAGAGGAAGGTGGAAGGTGGGAAACAGACTCTCAGTTTTCCCTTGATACATCCATCATTCACTGCTAAATACTTTTGAAGGAGGGTGTATCATTTAAATAAAATGTAAAACAAGAGGCTACATTTTCAAGCACTCAGCATAGGGAGATACCCCATCCATGCCTTGGCCATATCTAAGTTTTTATGGGCTTTCTTCTCAGAGTCCAATTTTGGAGCCCTTGTCAGAGAACCTCATGTCCAGGCTGGTCTCTTGGGTCCTGGCCACTCCCAGGACCATCTGCCAAGTCACAGGCAGTCACCAGTGCTAATAGTGGAAGCACTGCCTTGTGAGCCCCACTCCCCAGAGATGGCAGCAAATTTGGACGATGACACACTTGGGGCTCTGTGCCAGTGAGAACCATGGAATCATGTAGAAGCATGGATAAAACCTCCCAGTCTCTTTCCCAGACATGCCTTCCTACCCCTGACCAGCAAAGCACCCCCAGAAACCTAGCCGCTCTTCACCTTCAACTCCTTTCTGATGCTTTCCTCACTTCCATGTTTGGCAACTTCCTCTGTCCTCCCTGAGTGGATAGCTGTGTGTTACCGTCAAAACAAGACATCATGACACATGCTGCCTGAGGGAGGAAGGAAGTGCCAAGCCCAACCCACTCCAGTCCAGTTGGAGGCTCCCAATAAGGTGAGTCTCTGCACTCTGGACCGCACACCCAACAGCAGTTTATGAGCACTTGAGGCAATTCCTCTATAGGCTCTCTGAAATTTCTGTGGGGACAGCCACCTTTCCCAAACTGGATCCTCTGCAGTGGTGTGCACGTCGTGAGGTTTGTTGTTGACTTTCTAAATTTTCTTCTCTTCTTCCCTTTCTTTCTTTTCACAATGCCTCTTCCTTATGCCACAATCACACATGCTATGGCTTCATGGACTCTCCCCTTCCCTTATGAAAACCTAGCCACAAACAAACAAACAACCCAAATGATTTTCACAGTCAAGAGTATTTTCTTTCAGGGATATTTTCCTGAGTCAAAGAGACAATATGTGATGGAATTCCAGAAAGTTGCAATCACTTGGGGAGGTATTCATGGGTAGTCAGGATTGGATGACCCTACAATGAACCCCTGGACATGGTTATTATCTTTGTCTTCTCTTAAAAATGGACCCGGCGTTTTTCTTTCCACTTCTAGGAATTAATGGTCAAACTGAGAAACTCAGAGAATAGACTGACTCATGTTATCCAAGTGTTTCTTCTATTTATAAGGGTCACTTTGGAAACAGACAACTCTTATTATCAGGAAAGTCTGTGATCTGACTGTCAGGAGTTGTGGGGACCAATTCTGTGATAGAATTCCTACAGGAATTTAAAAGAAACTTCTCTACATTGTTTCATAGGTTTTTTTTTTTATAGGTCCTTTGTATTTCCATTTCTCTTTTTTTTTTTTTTTTTGATGCATTAGCTTGCCTTTATTTTTTTCTTCCTTAAATGGTTTATTGTTAAGTTGGTTTACATATAATATCCAGTGCTCATCCCAACAAGTGCCCTCCCCCATGCCCATCACCCTCCTTCCCCTCTCCCCCACCCCCATCAGCCCTCAGTTTGTTCTCAGCATTCAAGAGTCTCTCATGGTTTGCCTCCCTCCCTTTTCCCGACTATCTTCCCCCTTCTTCTCCCTCATGGTCCTCCTTTAGATTCCTCCTAATCCACCTATATGTGCAAACATATGGTATCTGTCCTTCTCTGCCTGACTTATCATAGAACTTCTTAATAGAGCATCTATGTCCATGGTCCCTTCTGGTTTTTGTTGTTGTTGTTTTACCATGGCTCTGAAAGCAGGTATTATTTTTTCCATTTCCCAGATGAAGAAACTGAGGCACTCAAGAATGAAGTGATTTTCCTAAGGCCTCCAGGAAAATTTTCATGGCCAATCTGGGACCAAAGCCCAAATATTCTGGTTCCTGGATTAAGACCATTCTCACACACTACATTACTTTTTCTCCATCCACATCCTTTATAAAGCAAGAGTCTTGGGGTGCCTGAGTGGCTTAGTTCATTAAGCTTCAAACTCTTGATTTTGACTCAGGTCATGATCTCATGGCTTGTGAGATCAAACTCCACATCAGGCCCTGTGCTGACAGCAGAGAGCCTGCTTGGGATTCTCTCCCTCTCTCTTTGTCCCTCCCCTTCTTGTTCTCTCTCTTTCTTTCTCTCTCTCTCTCAAAATAAATAAATAAATAAACTAAAAAACCCCCAAGATTCTTCTCTAGTAGCTTGCCATTCCTGGCTTCCCACCCCCTTCCCCACACCATATTATTCTCATCTGCCCATAAGGAGCTGATATGCTGTACTATCAATCAGGCAGGATAATCTCCAGCAGCTATGACGAAAATGAGGAAGACTCCAAGGTTCCAGGCAGCCCACCCTCCAAATGCTTCTGGGGCTTTCTCCATTCTTATGGGCAGTTTGGTCCCAGGAGCTTCAAGGGCATTGTCCCAGGTAGCAGCCATAGCCTGCTAACTGTCCGGTAGAGGTCATTCCCTTCTTACAACCTCCCTAAGAACTGAGAGGAAACATCTCACGTTTCCTAAACCATAAACTCAGGG
>NW_024082250.1:3673-17639 GCF_003009895.1 Hyaena hyaena | reverse complement strand
TGGTTTACATATAACATCCAGTGCTCATCCCAACAAGTGCCCTCCCCCATGCCCATCACCCTCCTTCCCCTCTCCCCCACCCGCATCAGCCCTCAGTTTGTTCTCAGCATTCAAGAGTCTCTCATGGTTTGCCTCCCTCCCTTTTCCCGACTATCTTCCCCCTTCTTCTCCCTCATGGTCCTCCTTTAGATTCCTCCTAATCCACCTATATGTGCAAACATATGGTATCTGTCCTTCTCTGCCTGACTTATCATAGAACTTCTTAATAGAGCATCTATGTCCATGGTCCCTTCTGGTTTTTGTTGTTGTTGTTTTACCATGGCTCTGAAAGCAGGTATTATTTTTTCCATTTCCCAGATGAAGAAACTGAGGCACTCAAGAATGAAGTGATTTTCCTAAGGCCTCCAGGAAAATTTTCATGGCCAATCTGGGACCAAAGCCCAAATATTCTGGTTCCTGGATTAAGACCATTCTCACACACTACATTACTTTTTCTCCATCCACATCCTTTATAAAGCAAGAGTCTTGGGGTGCCTGAGTGGCTTAGTTCATTAAGCTTCAAACTCTTGATTTTGACTCAGGTCATGATCTCATGGCTTGTGAGATCAAACTCCACATCAGGCCCTGTGCTGACAGCAGAGAGCCTGCTTGGGATTCTCTCCCTCTCTCTTTGTCCCTCCCCTTCTTGTTCTCTCTCTTTCTTTCTCTCTCTCTCTCAAAATAAATAAATAAATAAACTAAAAAACCCCCAAGATTCTTCTCTAGTAGCTTGCCATTCCTGGCTTCCCACCCCCTTCCCCACACCATATTATTCTCATCTGCCCATAAGGAGCTGATATGCTGTACTATCAATCAGGCAGGATAATCTCCAGCAGCTATGACGAAAATGAGGAAGACTCCAAGGTTCCAGGCAGCCCACCCTCCAAATGCTTCTGGGGCTTTCTCCATTCTTATGGGCAGTTTGGTCCCAGGAGCTTCAAGGGCATTGTCCCAGGTAGCAGCCATAGCCTGCTAACTGTCCGGTAGAGGTCATTCCCTTCTTACAACCTCCCTAAGAACTGAGAGGAAACATCTCACGTTTCCTAAACCATAAACTCAGGGTGACCTGCTCCAATTTGGAGGGTCCAGTTACAATTACAGACAAGTAAGGGGAATGAAGTGCAAGACAAGAATGAAACACAGATCCTAAATGGGTGAGCTGGGACAGAAAGAGCATGACTTCTGAGTTAGCTCTGTGATCCAACCCTATGCTCAGTGGCCCTGGGGAAGTTAATCCATCCTTCTGGTTCTTTTTTTTTTTTTTTTAGTGTTTTTATTTATTTCTAGGAGAGAGAGAGAGAGAGAGACAGCGTGAGCAGGGGAGGGTCAGGGAGAGAGGGAGAGACAGACTCTGAAACAGGCTCCAGGCTCTGAGCTGGCAGTCAGCACAGAGCCCGACGTGGGGCTCGAACCCACGAACCGCGAGATCATAACCTAAGCGAAAGTCGGACGCTTAACCGACTAAGCCACCCAGGCGCCCCATTCTGGTTCTTAATTTAATGATCTGAAAATGAGAATAATATCTACTCTCCAATTCTAAAATGAGAATTAACCTAAAAAGAAATGTGGTAGACACTTATTACTGGATAAAGTCACATGATAGCACAGTGGAAAAGGAAGAAAAAAAGAGAAAAGTAGAAACTGGAATAGTTACGGAATGCTTAAGAGATAGCATAGCCCATGTGGTTAAGAGCATGGACACTGAGGTTATATGGAACTGAATTCAAATTCCAGTTCTACCACTTGTTAATTCTGTGGCTTTGAGGATGTCACAGAACCCCTTTGAGCTTCAATTTTTTCATCTGTAAAATGGAAATAATAATACTGATGTCACATAATTTCTGTGGTCACCAAATTAAAAGCACATAGGTAAAGCTCTTAGAACAATATCTGGTTTATAGAAAGGGCTCGATACATGAGTGGCTACAACTTTTAGATCTGATGCATCATCATACCATAATGAAACCAATTCAGAATAATTCAAGAGCATATTATGAATTTCCACATTTTCATAACTGAAAAGCCTTATGGTCATTCTCTTGAGTTGTATCATGGTGACATCCTTTAGTTGGAAATATAAAAACAGATAGGCCAGCAGAGGTGAATAAATCCATTTCTAAGGGGCAAGAAGCGAAGTGAGCTAAATGGGCAGTGTGATATAGTTGGACGTTTGGAGAACTCAAGGTGACCACTTAACATGGTATTATGCTCAGCAAATCACTCCCCTAAGCTTCGGTTCCTCATCTGTGAGATGTAAATAGTAAGTGGTTGTTGCAGCTCAAGTGTCTCAGAATAGCTCTGATGATAATATGAGATAATGCATGTGCAAGTGCCTTACCTCTAGAGAGGCTGTTCTTAATTAGTTCATACTTTTTCTCCCAACAATCTAATTGTGAAGTTTAAGATTTCTTGGGTTTAGACATGGACACAGCTCACTTTTACACTGCCCACTCTGATCTTTTCCTGAAAAGGTATGACTTATGACCACCCAGATCATTATGATGACCCTGTGAAGAAAGGTCAGACACACAGAACTTTGCCTAGGTCTGGGAACCACATTTTAATGATAGTGACAGTGTGGAGTAGGTTCACTGTAGAGAGACCTGGATGACAAACACTCACTCCCAGAAAAACCTAGAGACCAGTAGAATAGGACCGAAAAACATTAATAGGTATAACTGCTAGAATTTACTGAGCGCGCACCAAGAACCAGGCACTGTTATTTCATCCTCATAAACACAACTTCATGAGCGATGAACATCCCCCTTCCATTTTAGAGATGAGGAAACCGAGGCTCAAAGAGGATAAGTGACTTTCTCAAGATCATATGACTATTAAGTGAAAAAGCCGGGATCCTAGGCCAATGTCTGGGTTTTTGACTACTGCACAGTCTGCCATTTTTGACTGATGTTTAGATTCTTAAGGGCTTTCATGTTGAAGAATGACAAACTTGTTCTGAGAGATTCCAAAGGGCCAAACACTGTCCAAGTAATAGGACTGAAGTTAGTGTTGCATATTATCAAAAATTGTTTTTAATGGTGTGCTAACAACTAGATTAGGTCTCCTTCAATTTTTTTGAGAGCAAAAGATTAGAAACTGCTTACTTAAAAAAAGGATTTGTTATTGGTTATTAAGGTCATTCATTTTCTTCATATTCTGATTGTCCTAACATTTGACTCCTTTGAGGTTTTTCTATCTTGAGCCAGTACATCTAGTAAGATTTGGGATGGATGAAAGTATGTCTTTTATTTGTTAGGCAAAGGATAATGCATAAGATTCCAACATATTGATGACAAAATGATTTCAGAAAAGAGACACATAGAAACTGAGAATCTGAAAACTGTTTCTCCTAAAACATGTCTGTATATTCTTTGAGAAGTTTTTGGTATCACCAGGGGTATACATTCCACAAAATATAAACTGTTGGACCAAATAACCTCTGAAGCCCCTTTTTATAGGTGGATTCCTTGGTTATGTAGCCCATCAAGAGTCTTATTACCATGTATAAGGTGCCTTGGTTTTAATTTGAGGAGTCATCTTATACAGTATCACTAACATAGTCTTTGGAGCCCAATAAACATGGCTTTAAACTCAGATTTTGCCCTTTATGGGCAAAAACAAAACAAAACAAAAGGCTTAAATTTCCATGCCTTCATTTTCTAATTTGTAAAACTGGTGAGTCTGTACAATTTGTAATAGTGGTGATGTTGATAATGAAAAATCCATACCTCACTATTTTGGAAAAGAATTAAGTCCTTGATCTCTTTATCAACACCGTGTGTAGTTTATATTGGAACACAAAAGTGAGAGTAACTAACTGCCTGCTCAAATGTTCAAGTCTATAATAATAATCCTTTTTTAGAAAACAGTATAGGCTTCCTCAAAAAATAAGATTACAACTACCATATGGTCCTGCAATTCCACTTCTGGGTATTTATTCACAGGAAACAAAAGCACTAATTCATAAAGATACATGTACGATTATGTTCGTTGCAGCATTATTTACAATAACCATGACATGAAAACAGCCTAAGTGTTTGTGGATGGATAAATGGTTTAAGAAGATGTGGCATGTACACACACACACACACACACACACACACACACACACACACTAGAATTCTATCCAGCCATTAAAAAAAAAAAAGAAGAATGAAATCTTGCTATTTGCAATGACATGGATGGACCTTGAGGGCATTATGCTAAGTGATATAAATCAGATAGAGAAAACAAATACTATATGATCTCACTTATATGAGGAATATAAAGCAGGAAAAAAGCTCATAAGTACAGAGAAGAGAGTGGTGGTTGCCAGAGGCAGAGGGCAGAGAGTGAGTGAAATGAGTGAACAGGGTTCAAAGGTATAGACTTCCAGTTGTAAAATAAATAAATCATGAGAATGTAATGTATGGCATTTTGAACATAGTTCATAATATTGTACTACATATTTGAGAGTTGCTAATAGAGTGTATCTTAAAAGTCTTCACCATAAGAAAAAGAACTTCTAATTATGTATGGGGATGGACATTAACTAGAATTATTGTGGCAATCATTTTGCAATTTATACAAATATTGAATCATTATGGTGTATACCTGAAACTAATATAATGTTATATGGCAATTATATATCTCAATAAAAAATAATGATCCTGTCTGTTCTTATGGCAACAGATGGTCAATACCAACTGGACCAGTGTATCCCATTTTGTTCTCTTGGGCATATCTACCCACCTCGAAGAGGAGATCCCACTCTTCTTTCTTTTTCTACTGATGTATGCCATCAACATTTTTGGGAACTTTGCCATCATCATATTGATTATCTCTACTCCAGTTCTCCACACCCCCATGTACATCTTCCTCAGTAATTTGGCTTTGGCAGACATCTGTTTCACCTCCACCACAGTCCCCAAGATGCTACAGAACATTTTCTCACCTACAAAGGCCATTTCTTACATGGGCTGCGTAGCCCAGACTTATTTCTTCATTTGCTTTGCAGCCATGGAAAACTTCCTTCTGGCTGTGATGGCCTATGATAGATACATCGCCATCTGCTACCCTTTCCGCTACCCTAGGATCCTGACCAGAATGCTGTGTTCACAGATGGTGGCTCTGTGCCATATCCTCTCCCATCTTCATGCCCTGCTGCACACCTT
The DNA here is from genome assembly GCF_003009895.1 of Hyaena hyaena. Classification (NCBI taxonomy): domain Eukaryota; kingdom Metazoa; phylum Chordata; class Mammalia; order Carnivora; family Hyaenidae; genus Hyaena; species Hyaena hyaena. The sequence goes on along the minus strand of NW_024082250.1, from coordinate 12,447 downwards.
TCTTATGGGCCAATTAATCTTCTGTGCAGATAACAAGATCCCCCATTTCTTCTGTGACCTCTACCCTCTGATGAAGATTTCCTGCTCCAGCCCCTACCTCAACACCCTGATGATTCACACGGAGGGTGTTATTGTCATCAATGGAGCTCTGGCTTTCATCATTGCCTCCTATGCCCGCATCATCTCAGTGGTCCTCCAGATCCCCTCAGCCAAGAGCAAATGGAGAGCCTTTTCTACCTGTGGCTCCCACCTCACTGTGGTGGCTATCTTCTATGGCACACTCACATGGGTCTACTTCCGTCCTCTTTCCAGCTATTCGGTGACTGAGGGTCGCATTCTGACAGTCATGTACACAGTGGTGACCCCCATGTTGAACCCCTTCATTTACAGCCTGAGGAATGGGGATGTCAAGGGAGCCTTCAGGAAATGGATGAGAAGAATATGGACTTCTTTCTTTAGATAAAAACCAAAAACACAGGTCCTAGTTTTATCTATGATCCTGGGAAACAGTTTTGCCCCTCATGTATCTGCTTCCTTTAGAACTTCTCAGAAATATCTAAATTAGGAACATATGGATTTTCCCACTGAATATTGTCCTGAGCTATACCTTAATTCCAAAGCACATGAAACTACGTATTGAGTGTAAGCCACTTGCATAACTTTAATTATAATTGAGAACGTTTTCTGGGCCTGTCATTAAACAACAGGGTTGTAACATTCTTAGATGCAGGTAACAGAAACCAATTCTGGTTGATTCATGGAGGAAATGAGTTTAAAGAAAGAGTATGTGAAAATTATGAATTTCCATGAAGTCTAAGCAACCAGGCTCAATAAAATGGACAAGACTAAGAAAGATAATATAGTCAGAAGAACAGTCAAAATCATATCCTAGAACTGGTCTGATGAGGTTACTGCTGTAGACACCAAACTCTTTTCACTGCCACTTATACCTTCTCCAACACTACCATTACTAGCCATTGGGCATAGCCCCCAGAGGCCTGACAACCAGACATGATCACCTCCGGAAAAAAAACCTGCCCACTTCTTGTTCTTTGCACCAACACATCTAGATTCAAAATAAGATGGTACATGTGGCTGGCCAAGACTTGGTCATTGCATCCATGCTCTAGTTCTCAAGGAAGCTGGGCAAGCAATATGGCTTCTTTTATTTTCTATAAGTTCCACCAAGACAAGTGAAGTGGTGGAACTACTCCAGTATGGGAAGAGAGACATAATGACAAATGTCTACTGTATAGGGTCAGGAGTTATAGATGTTCTGGAATTAAGCACTGTCATAGCTCTCCAACTTGCATTTTCTTAACCTTTATTAGCTGTACCATTCAGGGATAACTTAAACTCCTTTTGTCTCAGCATGCTCCTAATCTTCTCTATAGCTGATATGTGGAACTTACCTATGCTACTGGGTATTTGCCAACCAATCAGTTCTAGAAATGAGAAATAGGTCCAAGAGCCAAGATATCTATTAAAATGTCAATTCTTTTAGTTTCATGGGTGTTTCAAGTTTCTTTTTGAAAGGAAAAGGTGAGAAGGACCTCCCAAGACATAGGGCAGAAGTCACAAGTGCAGGCTGATTTATAGGCCATCTGATTGTAGAAAGTTTTATTGTAGGATATGAGCAGTTATGGCACTGGATTGAGAAGGAGCTAACATTGTGGTAATTTTGTAATGGGCTAGAAGAAGGCTTTCTTGGAACCTATATGTAAGTCTTGGTCACCATTGAAACTAGTTTGAGGAGCTACACTCCTTAAGTCTTTGGCTGCATCAGGATAATAAATTCTTCCAAGGTAAAGAGGGCCCTGACACTTATAAAATGATAATAACAAACTTATAAAATGATAAGAACAACTTTTGGTTACCTAACTGGTTCTTCACACTTTCTAGAAAGTATTTAACATACCAAATATTTTTTTTCTGCATTCTTCTGTCTTCTCTTTGTCTTTCCTGCCTACCTTCCTCCTTTCTGTGTCTTTAGGTGGCACTTCCATGGCTGATCTCCTTTATGCTTTACCAAATGATTTTCATAACCTGTTAGCACTGTAGCCTCTTCTAAGAAACTCCAAATGCCCCACTGAAAGAATTTTATTCAGGTAAAGAAATAGACAAGGTAGTAAATTAATACATTAATAACTGAAGAGCAATTGGGAAATGCTATGGAAAATTTTGTATTTAGATGATACACTTCCACTTCTAGGAGTTTCTCTCACAGAATGGATATATACAATAAATGAATATATTCTATGTTAAATACACTCTTGCTTATGATAGTGAAAAATTAGAAATCATCTACATGTATACTAATGGAATTCTGGTTCATTTTTTTGGTAGTTAGATAGACAGTATTATCTGTTCACAATTCTTCCTTCATTTTCTGTCTTCACTATGGCTTTGCTAGGGCAGAATCCACATCTCCGTCCCATTGACTTTGGCTGGCATTAGCTAGTGGTTTATGAACAGGCATAACAAATGTTGCTTCCAATAAAAAGCTTTGAAAGAGTTTAGATCATTTGGTTTGCCCTCTTGAGCTCTGGCCTTGAGCTTATCTCATGAAGCTAAAGTCCCTTAGCTTGAGTCTCAGAATGTGAAACACATAGAGCAGTCCTGAACTTGACCCAGGACTGATGCACAGTTGCCTCTTCTAACCTTCAGATTTCTTACTAAAAAATAAACATCTGTTGTTATAAGTCACTGAGGTTTGGGGAGTGTCTCTTATTTAACACTTTGAAGGAAATCTCAACCAATCCAATACACACAAACTATGAACTGCTGTGCAGTCAATTAAAAAAATGAGGCAGATTAATTCCTAGCCTTACTCTCAATAGCCTTTAGGTACATATAGATATTCAAACATTTAACTACCAGCTCTTTGTTCTTTTCTCTCATTATTTTTTCACTTGTATGCTATTGATAATGATGATCATGATGATCATCATGATCATGATGATATGCACACACATATGGTGCTCATAAGCTGGTCTCTATCATAAGCACTTTACATATATTTTACTCATAAAATCCTTTCAGCAACGCTAAGTTACAGATACGATTTCTCTCTACTTTACTGGATAACTGAGGCAGAGAGTAGTTGAATCATTGTGAAAGACCACTATAGTGTAAGCTCTACAGTTGGCTTTTCTTTCTGTAACCCAAGTGCCCGACTTAACTTTGATTTTGGAGGGATCCACTACAAAGGATATCTCAAACAAATACATTGCCAGCCACACAACTAGTAAAGAACCATAACCTTCTCCTGGCCACTTCCTATACACCTATCCCTGCCCCTGCAACTCATTTGTTTGGGAGATCTTGGTTGATTTAGATTAACTGACTATTTGGACTGGTTTTTTTTTTCTCTTCCCACACTTTAAACTTCTGCTCTTATATTTTATTTTTATGTGTGTGTGTGTCTCATGTTTTATTATAGTTTTTCAGATACAGTATGTTAAAAGGTGTATATTTGGGGACTGTTCTGATCATTTTATTTATTTTTTCTTTCATAGTTTATTGTCAAGTTGGATTCCATACAACACCCAGTGCTCATCCCAAAAAGAGCCTTCCTCCATACCCATCACCTCCCTTTCCCTCCCCCACCCCGCATCAGCCCTCAGTTTGTTCTCAGTATTCAAGAGTCTCTCATGGTTTGCATCCCTCCCTCTCCCCAACTATTTTTCCCCTTCTTTTTCCCCATGGTTCTCCCCAATCTGGAGAAGGAAACAGACATTAAAATCCAAGAGGCACAGAGAACTCCCCTCAGACGTAACTTGAATCGATCTTCTGCACGACATATCATAGTGAAACTGGCAAAATATAAGGACAAAGAGAGAATTCTGAAAGCAGCTAGGGATAAAAGGGCCCTAACATACAAAGGGAGACCTATCAGACTGCTTGCAGACCTATCTACTGAAACTTGGCAGGCCAGAAAGGAATGGCAGGAAATCTTCAATGTGATGAACAGAAAAAATATGCAGCCAAGAATCCCCTATCCAGCAAACTTGTCATTCAGAATAGAAGGAGAGATAAAAGTCTTCCCAAATAAACAAAAATTGAAAGAATTCATCACCACTAAACCAGCCCTACAAGAAATCCTAAGGGGGCCTCTATGAGGGAAATGTTGCGAGGAACACAAGGTACCAGAGACACCACCACCAAGCATGAATGCTCTTATGTTTTAAATCCACCCATAAAATGAATTTGTGAAACCCTAGGCCCCCTCACTTTACCTCAATAAAAGCAGACACCAAGCCCATGCTCTCTCACACTCTCTCTACCTGTGAACCTGCTGTGTGGCCCCAGGTGTGCAGTATGCTTCCCAGGACCTGTAAGTAATAAACTTTTTTTCCCCAAAGTTTCTTGGTGGTTACTACTGAGAGCCTCTTGCAATTATACTAAGAACCACAGGGGAAGATCCAGCTATAACACTAGTTACTTACTTGCTACTTACTTCTATTGTTCCAGGGTAATTATAAATATTGTCCCCCTTATCTCCCAAAAGTGTGTGTTTCTTTACACACAATTAACTATCTGAAAAGGAAATCAAGAAAAAAATCCCATTTGCAAGAGCATCAAAAAGAATAAAATATTTAGGAATAAATTGAACCAAGGAGATGAAAGATCTGTATGCTAAAAATGGCAAAACACTGAGGAAATAAATTAAAGTAAACACATATAAATAGATATACCATGTGCATGGATAGGAAGAATTAATATTGCTAAAATATCCATACTACCCAAGATGATATTCAGATTCAATACAATCCCTATAAAAAATTCAAAGGCAATTTTCACAGAAAACAAATTCTAAAATCCATATATAACAACAGAAGACCCCAAATAGCCAAAGCAACTTGAAAAAGAACAAGGCTGGAGATATCACATTTTCTGATTTTGAACTGTATTACAAAGCTACAGTAATCAAAACAGTATGCTACTAGTATAAAAATAGACATATAGGCCAATGAAACAGAATAGAGAGCCCAGAAGTAAACCTAAGCAATTTATCCTTGACAAAGATGCCAAGAACACACAATGGGGAAAAGACAGTCTCTGAATGCATGATGTTGGAAATACTGGATATCCATATGCTAAAGAAGGAAACTGGACTCCTACCTTACACCAGTCACAAAAATTAACTTGAAATGAATAAGAGATTTGAAATGTAAGACATGAAACCATAAAACTCCTAGAGGAAAACATAAGAGAAAAGCCTTCTTGATATTGATCCTGACAATCTTTTTTTTTTTAAATTAAGTTTATATTTGAGATGGAGTATGTGTGAGAAGGGGAGGGGCAGAGGAAGAGGGAGACACAGAATCTGAAGCAGACTGCAGGCTCTGAGCTGTCATCACAGACCCTGACACAGGGCTCAAACTCACAAATTGTGAGATCATGACCTGAGCCGAAGCTGGACACTTAACCAACTGAGCTACCCAGGTACCCTTTGGCAATCTTTTTTTAAAAATATGTCATTAAAAGTATGGACAAAAACATCAAAACTAGACAAGTGGGACTACATAAAATAAAAAGTATCTGCACAACAAAAGAAAGAATAAAAAAAATGAAAGGCAATGTATGGAATGGATGAGGATGATTGCAAACCATATATTTGATAAGGGTTACTATCCAAAATATATAAAGAACTCATACAATTCAATAGCAATAACAAAACAAACAAAACCATATAACCCTATTGAAATGAGCAAAGGGCCACAATAGACATTTTTCCAAGAAGACATACAAGTGACTAACAGGTATATGAAAAAGTGCTCAATATCATTCATCATTAGGGAAATGCAAATCAAGCCACAATAAGATATTACCTCATACCTATTAGAATGCCTATTATCAAAAAGACAAGAAATAACAAGTGTTAGCAAGGATGAGGAGAAACTGAAACTCTTCTACACTGTTGATGGGAATGTAAAATGATACAGCTGCTATGGAAAATACAGTATGAAAACTTCCTCAAAAAATTAAAAATAGACCTACCACATGATCCAGCAAGTCCACTTCTAGGTATATACCCAAAGGAAAGAAACTAGTGCCTAGAAGAGATATCTGCACTCCCATGTTCATTGCAGAATTATTCACAATATTCAAGATATGGAAACCAACTACGTGTCTGTCAACAGATGAATGGATAAAGAAATTTGGGTATGTATATACAATGAAATATTATTCAGGTTTAAAAGATTATATCTCATCATTTGCAACAACGTGGATGAACTTGGAGGACCTTATGCTAAGTGAAATAAACCAGACATAGAAAGGAAACAAAACTGCATGATATCTCCTATATGCAGAATCTAAAACAATCATAGACATAAGAAGCAGAGAGTAGAACAGAAGTTACCAGTGGCAGAGAGTTGGGGGGAAAGGCGGAGATATTGCTTAAAGATACAAAGTTGCAGTTATGTAGGATAAATATGTCTAGAGATCTAATGTACAGTATATAAACAGAGTTAATAATATTTCATTGACTACTGGAAATTTGCTAAGAGACTGTATTCCAGATGCTCTAAGCATACACACACAAAAATTGTAACTATGTGAGATGATATGTTAATTAGCTTGAATATAGTAATCACATCACTATGTATGTGTATACCAAACCATCATGTTGTACACCTTAAATATATAAAATTCTTATTTAAAAAATAAAATAAAGTAAAATAAAAAATCTTTCTAGTGTTTCTTCCTCACTCCTTGATGACTTCAGCATCTGATTCTGTCTCCACCACTATTTAATTCTCAAACTTGGAAATACCAATATCCATACAAATGGTTTATCTAACAACTTGGATTCTCAGTTCCTACCCTGTTTAGCTTCAGCAATCTTTTCCTTCACCTCATCTCAGCCACCCCCTCATATGGCTATATTTTAGACTTTGCTATTATAAGCTCTTTCACCTGACTTAATTCAGATCTCCAACTCCACCCATCCTCTGACACTGCTGAGATTCATCATTCCTTGAGATTGTTTTTCATTACCCTTCACTTCATTCCTGCTATTCCTTTCCACCTTAACAAGAATATATTTTATGGTCTAGAACTGTAATCACCTTCCTGTAAACACTCTTAGTTCTTCTGTCTCATTGTGCTCTACCTGGAAAAATTCCAGCCCTAGGTAAACCCAACATTTTGTTTATTCATGACTCCACATGATTACTTGAATATCTTTGGAGAACATCACCCAGTCATGCTGATTTAATATTAAGCTTCCAAACAAAACATCCAAATGGCCATTCAATATCAGCACAGCTGGGGCTTAACATAACATCTCCTAGCACCTCACTTTCCCAAACTTTAGCATATTCCACATATTTCTTCCTATAATTCTCTAAAACAACCCCACTCCCACGACTCTCTATTGAAGTCCCTTCAAATATATGACATCTTCCTGCCATCAAATCCACCAGCCCACCTACATCTGAACCCATATATGCTGAGTTTATTTTTGTTACAGGGGAAAATGGGGCTCAGCCCCTTGATAAAACCATCTTCTAGTGATCTGATATGAATCCTCTTTTGAGGCCTTTATTCTTGCAATTAAATATTTCTTCTCTTGAATTATTTTTAATTACATACTGGATCATTTCTATCAGCAAGTAAAAAAAACTTTATGTCTTTGCTCTTTACAGAAATTAGGAAGAAATTCTCCCTTGACTCATGTCCTCCTCAAACTACACACCACTTTTTGTCTACCTTCTCAAAAAAGAAACAACCTATACTTCAGAAGTATCTATCATCACAACCTCAACTTTCAGTTGCAATTTTATTATAAAAGGACTGTAATTAGACTTTTTCCCTTAACACTTCACTTAAGTGCTCTTTTCAAAGTTTCCAGTAATCCAAATCTTGCCAAATCTAATAATTGATTACCTGTATCCTTTAATGACCTCTCAACTACATTTGAGTGAGTGAGACTCCTGTATTCTGGATATACTTTCTTAGGATTATTATATACTAAATTTACCTGCTTTCTTCCTACTAATGGCCACTTATCAGTTTCCTTTGCTACCTCCACTCCCAGACCTTTAAATGTCAGGTGTGCACCCATCTCAGGGCTCTTTTCTTTTCTATATTCTTTTACTATGTGACTCTATCCAGTGCTATGGCTTGAATATGATCTACATTTGGTTGTGACATTTCTATCTCAAAACAAGATGTCTCCATGAGCCTCAAGAATTATATATTCAACTGCCTATGAAGTATCTCCACTTGGATAGAGATCACAAAATTAACATGGACATACAGACCTAGTGATTTTCCCTCCCAATCAAATCTGCATGACTTCTACCTCCACAGAGACTATCACATATATTAAAAATTGGCAAAATGATTGCACCCATTTCCACAGTCCATCCTTGATTCTTCTTCTTCCCTTAAATATTACATCAAGTCTATCAGTGTGTTTAAACAGCTCCACTTACCTATGTCCCAAATCAGACCATGTACTTCTGGTGTTAGAGCCACTCTGAAGACTCTCCCTCCCAGTCCCTATTATCAGTGACCTATATTGTCTTTTATGAAGTGACATGAAAGCTCAGATGGAATAATTCAGTCAGTATAAATACTGAACTTATCATTACTGTGAGTTGAAAACAATGGGAGACTATAAAATTACTACTATTTTAAAAGAGGTTTAGGCTGGGGGGGAGGAGGGATGGGCATGGAGGAGGACACTTGTGGGGATGAGCACTGAGTGTTATGTGGAAACTAATTTGACAATAAACTATTTGTAAAAAAAAAAAAAAAAA
>NW_024082250.1:0-2581 GCF_003009895.1 Hyaena hyaena | reverse complement strand
ACATGGATGGACCTTGAGGGTGTTATGCTGAGCGAAATAAGTCAGGCAGAGAAGGACAAATATCATATGTTTGCACGTATAGGAGGATTAGGAGGAACTTGATGGAGGAACAAGGGGGAGAAGAAGGGCGGAAATGGTGGGGGAAAGGGAGAGAGGCAAACCATGAGAGACTCTTGAATGCTGACAAAAACTGAGGACTGATGGATGTGGGGGGGAGGGGGGGATGGGCATGGAGGAGGGCACTTTGGGGATGAGCACTGTGTGTTATGTAGAAACTAATTTGACAATAAACTATTAAAAAAAAAAATAGGCAGAAAGGGGTGCCTGGGTGGCTCAGTCAGTTAAGCATCTAACTTCGGCTCAGGTCATGATCTCATGGTTCGTGGGTTCGAGACTCGCGTAGGGCTCTGTGCTGACTGCCAGCTCAGAGCCTGGAGCCTGTTTCAGATTCTGTGCCTCCCACTCTCTCTGACCCTCCCCTGCTCATGCTGTCTCTCTCTCTCAGAAATAAATAAAACATTTTTTAAAATGGGCAGAAGACATGAACAGACATTTCACCAAAGAAGACATATAGATGGCCAAGGGACACATGAAAAGATGCCCAACATCACTCATCATTAGGAAAATGCAAATCAAAAACACAAGAAATGACAAACATTGGTGAGGATATGGAGAAAAAGAATTCTTGTGCACTGTTGGTGGGAATGCAAACTGGTGTACCCACTGTGGAAAACACTACGGAGGTTCCTCAAACAACTGAAAACAGAATAACCATATGATCAAGTAACCCCACTACTGTGTATTTACCCAAAGGAAACAAAATCATGAATTAAAAATATACATATATATGCACCCGTATGTTTACTGCACCATTATTTATAATAGCCAAGATATGCTAGCAACCCAAGTGTCCATTGATAGATGAATGGATAAAGAAGATGTGATACACACACATACCTCTACACACACACAAACACACACACACACACACACACACACTGGGATATTACTTACCCATAAAAAAAGAATGAAACCTTTCCATTTGCAACAATGTGCATGGATCTAGAGGGTATAATGCTAAGTGAAATAAGTCAGTCAGAGAAAGACAAAACCATATGATTTCATTCAAATGTGGAATTTAAGAAACAAAACAAATGAGCAAAGGAAAAAGAGACAAACAAAACAACAGACTCTTAAATGTAAAGAACAAGCTGGTGGTTACCAGAGGAAAGATGGGTGGGAGGATGGGTAAAATTGGTGAAGGGGATTAAGAGTATACTTACCATGACAAGCACTGAGTAATGTATAAAATTGATGAATCACTATAATGTACACCTAAAACTAATACAACATTGTAAATTAATTTTACTGGAATTATAGGTAGATACTTACATACATACATACATACATTCATACAAAAACACTTTCCTATATAATGGTATCGTAACTCACTTTGACTTCTCTCTGGAAAACAGTACATGCCACAACATCACTAAAATGATCAAAGTTCTGGGGGAGGGGCAATATGGCGGAGAAGTAGGGGGTCTGTACTTGCACTCGCGCCCATACATCACACGGAAAAGATCTGAAGCCACTGGAAACCTTACGAAACCTGAGAGATTGGGAGAAAAAGGACGCAGAATCCACTGAGAAAGACTTCTAACGTGAGTGCGAACTGGGGAAGATAAAATCGGGCCGGGATCGGAGACTCCAGGATCGGAGGCAATCCCCCTCTATGGGGAGTGAGAGGGGTAAAAGACAGAGTCCGAAACAGAAAAACCTCCGCTCGGGGGAAAAACCTCTGCTCGGGGGGAAAAAACCTCCGCTCGGGCATAGAAACACCCTGCGCGCCAAATACCTGCACGCCTGGTCCCCTTGCGCCAACTGGTCCCGGAGGGGCTGAGCGCACAGACTGCTGCTTTGTGCGGGCTCCTGGCGGCTGCACTTCAGAGCGGCGGCGCGCCTGCCGCCATTGTCCTCCCGGGCGGCTGGGGCCCCTGGAAGAGCCGCGCGCGGACACCAGGCGTCCGCACTCCTGGCTGGCCGGAACTCGAGAGGGAAGGCAAAGAGCTAAAAACTGGGAAATTTGCCTGTGAGTTCATGTTTCGGGTGAGGAGCCATAGAGGGACCTGGTTTTCCTCACTCCAGTGGGCTCGGTGCACCCGGCAGGCAAGCCCCCGCGCATGCGCGCCAGCCCGACCCAGAGAAGGAAGCAGCGATTCTGACTCCACCCCCAGAGTGAGGCAGGAGGCCTGGAATTGCCCCGAGGGGGTTGCCTGGGAAGCTGTGTCTAAGGCAACTTCAGTGGGGCGTCCAGATTGGGATTTGGAGACTGGGACTGGCCTGAGCTGAAGAGTGCAACCAACTTCGGCTGCACCCCCGGTACGGGGAGTTTACACGCCCAAAAAAGCGAGGTGCAGCGCTTGGTTCAAGAAGGGACTGGAGGATCGTCACTCTCCTCCCCACAACCGCCGAGGCAGAGCTCCCGCCTGAGGCATTGGATCACGCCACGCCCATCCCTGCCTGAGAGGTGCTCTCCTCCCTTTTTTTTTTTTCTCTTCTTCTTTCTCTTTTCTCTCTT